>NW_015622965.1:0-137932 GCF_000320785.1 Rhodotorula toruloides NP11
CCCTAACCCTAACCCTAACCCTAACCAAAAAACTTCAACCGAAGCTGCAAGGGTGTCGCGCCGAAGCGCACCTTCGGAGAGATCGCCGACTGGGTCCCGCTTTCGAAGACGGACGCCGAGGCCAAGATCGACGAACTCACCCGTCACTGGGTCAGGGGTCGGTGGGAGGACATCGTCTCTATCTTCCATCACCACAACACCTTTCACCACCTCGTCTTCCCCGCCTGATGCTTGCCGAACTTTGTACACCTACCCAAAACTAAATGTACTCTTCGTGAAACGCCGCTTCTCTCTCTCTCGTCGTGAGCTCTTCAAGCTTGATCTCCCATCGGTTGCTTCAGCTGCGAACTTGCAAATCATGCCGTGTTCAGCGAGAACCCACGAGAGACGGTCAAGAACATCGGAGACACGGCGTCTTCGGTCAATCCTCGAACTGCCTTTCCTCCTCTACCGGACTTCCTCTCTCTCTCTCTCAGTTATGGGCTGACAACCGCACCCTTACCATCCCAAACCTCCCTCCTCAGACGTCGGTATCACCTGAATACGCCTCGTTTACGTGCTGGTCTGGCTCCTTCCGGCTGTCTCGACGACCCTTTTCCACCTCGTTCTTGGCCTGTTTTCCGCCAAAAGCCCCGTTTCAAACTACTAACCCTAAGTACCGACCCTTCCCTTAGTATAATGACACGCACCAGGCTCGAAAGATCCGGCAAACGCTCCATCACGCCCGAAGACTGGCCCTCGCGCGAGTCCGCCGCCTTCTCATTGCCGCCCCCGCCAGCCGCTAGTGCAAGTGTGTCTACTCCTTCAACGAGCGACCACGAGATCTGGCCAGCGTTCGTGTCGGAGAGCTGGGCGACCGAGATGAAGGCAAGAGCGACAATGCACGACCGTAAGAGTCCAGGGCAAGACGTCTGCGCCCCTACTCCGCCCTCAGCACTTCTCCAATCCTGCAGCGACGTTTGCGGCGGTCCCGCAAGCGTGTTCGCCGAGTAAAGTCCTTCGAGTCGAGCGAGTACTGATGAAGCCGAGGAGAGGGGAACCCGGCTCAGGATGGCGCGAGGGGAGCGTATATAGCGAGTAGAGCACGGTTAATGAGCCCAGTCCTCTCAAAAGCCAGCCAGAGCGGGAGCGAGAGCGTGATTGTCACCCAACCTCCTCGTCGAGACCCTCTCCCTTCGACACCTCGCTCGTACCGCTCAGACCGCACGCTGGCACACTATGACTGGCCAGAGACTTCCACTCGAGCTCGTCGCACGCATCCTCCGCCTCGCCGCTCCGCCCCGCACCCTCTCTAGCCTCGGCGAACACACCCGCCCCTTCAAGCGCCTCTCCCTCGTCCATCGTTCTTGGACGAGGCTCGCGCAGCGTGAGTTACGTCGACACGTCTGTCTCGACTTTGCAGAGGGCGGCGGAACCTGCAGCGCTTCGGAGGTGATCCGGTCGGCCGACTTCCGTGCGGGCATCGAACGCCTCGACATCTCGACTGGACTGTACGAGGACATGCGATTCTACACCTCAACGATACTGGCGCTAGGATCGAGTCCGATTCTGGTGGAGCTGGGCTTCTGGAGGTCGAGGGAGAAGTTGCAGCGGAACACGTGCCGAGGTGCGGACTCTCGCCTTTTTCCATTCGAGGTTACGCTTATATGAAGGTGACACAGAGCTTGGATGGTACTTTGAACGCACCCGCTCTGCTCCCTCCCCTGTCCCGCCCTTCCACTCCGTCGGTCCCTCGTTGCGCTACCTGTGCATCGACCACCACACGCTCGAAGGCTGGGAGCTCGAACACTTCCCAGCCCTGCAAGTCCTCCTTTTCACCAACACTCGGACAGGTCTCCGCGTCGAGTCTATCCTTGACACGCCCTCGTCCGACTTGCGCATCTTAGGCTTCAAGGCTCCGACTTACCTCCGCAGCAACCACTTTCCGCGTCTTCCTCCAAAACTGACGCATCTCGCGATTATCGACACGTCGATTCGCTTCAGCGCCGAATTCTACTTTCAGCAGGCGGACTTGCGCGAGTGCTCGAATCTGAGGACCTTCACGTTGGGCATCTGCCCTTCCTCGGACCTCCAATTGCCTCGTCTGCACGAGCAGTGCATCGCAACCGATGTGACGGCAGACACGAGCATCTGCGGGGACCTCGGACCTCTCGAGGCTTTCGATCTGGAGGAATGGGCGCTCCGTGTGGGCGCATGAAGCTGGAAAGGCGAAGGCGAAGGCTTGTCAAGTGGTTGCAAAGCATCGGATACTTGCGCACTCGCAGGTCATGCGCGGGAGAGGCGACCGAACCTCGGGGAGCGAGAGAACCGATACGGAAAGGAGAACTCGACACTTGCAATTCTACGGATCCTGGCACTCGCTCAGATCCTGCTCGCTCCGACTGCCCGTCACACCTGCTGATACCTTCCCTTCCTCTCCTTCCTCCTCTCCTCATACCGCTGCTGCTCCTCGCCATCCGACTCCTCCAGCCCGTCGTCCCCCGAACTCTCCGACAAACTCGAGCTGCGCCTCCGTCCCTGGCCCTCGTCGGCATCGAATAGAACGCCTTGTTCGGCTGGTAGCGTGTCGGAGTGCGCAGGGAGCGAGTCGTCGTGATGCGAGACCGAAATGAGCGGGATGTTTCCCGTGCCTCCTGCTCCTCCTGCTCGCGCGTTTCGCCCGCTCCACCTCCCACTCCACCCTCCACCGCCTCCAGACCGAGCAGGCATCCACCGCTTCGCCAGCGACTGCAACTTGGCCACCGCCGGCTGAGCGTACGGATAGGCGGCCATCATCGGTTGCTGGACAGGCGCAGGGGCGGGAAGGCCGGCGGTTTCGTTGTAGTGGACGTTGAAGTGGAAGCTGTGAGGCGGCGAGGAGGTCAGCGAGGGATGTGGGGAGGAGGGACTAGGGAGACGGACACGAAAAGCATGATGATGAGGCGGACTGTGCGAGTTGGGCGGTCAGCATATCGTCGAGGACGCGAGAGAAGCGTGACAGTGCACGCACAGAGGGCGTAGAAGCCGAGGAAAACGCAGAAAGCGATTGAGATGCCTTTCCTCGAGCAAGAACCGCCGTCGTCTCCGCTGCGCCCCGAACGACCGGTCATTTTCGAGCGCGGCCAACCCAGCGAGACTCCCCACGCACCACAGTCCACCAAAGCCGTGCCTCGACGCCATCAACGTGAACCACCACGAATCAAACACGATCGAGGCGATGCCGAAGGTGATCCACAAGCCCGAGGAGATTGAGCGCGAGGCGACGAAGAGCGAGTGCCAGGTGAGGACTGATTGTGCGGCGAAGAGGGCGTGGAAGATCTGTGCGCGGGAGCGAATGAGCGAGGTCTCCAGGGGAGGGCACACGGCAAATGCACCATCGCAAAGACGCGGATGACCTTGGTAAAGTTGGTGGGCGAGGGCCATGACCGCGAGATGCTCCACGCGTAGTAGAAAGTCGACAGTCTGCGCGGCGGGACCGACGTCAGCTTGGCGGGAGACGAGGGGCGACCGGACACACGTCGCGAAGAGAAACCCGACGAGGACGCTCAGGTGAGTGACGAGGCGACTTCGCAGGAACCAGCCCATGTTGCAGGCAGACGAGGGAAAAGAGCAAGAAAGGCCGCAAGAGGACGAGGGACGAACTCCGCGGACCCTCCGGCGCAGGACTTGGACGACGAGCGAGCAGCACGACATTTTGCAGCGTTTCCTCATGCCACCCGAACCCGCCGCAAGTCTCCCAACCGCGCTGTCGCCGTCTCCAGCCTCATCGAACCGCTCCACGTCGAAGGCGAGTTGGCGGCGGCGTCAGGCGATGCGGGCAGGCGGAACAAGCACAGGCGAGAAGTCATAGCATCAGACAGCCTGTAAAAGACCACAGCAAGCGACCCGAAGCAAGCGAGCGCAGTGGAAGAGCGTAAGTCTCCACCGTCACCTCTTCTCGCTTCGACACCGCTGCGATGCTCGTTCTCCCCGCCTCTGTCGCCCTGCTGGCAGCCACAGTCGTACGAGCAGCGTCATCTGAACCATGGACGCCGCCCGAGAACCTGCACTACGAGGCGGAGCACTCGTGGCGAGGACTCACCGCGGACGGCAAGGTTGGCACAGGGTTCGACGTCTCGGGGCACGCGTAGGTCGCACAAGGGACCGCGAGGAAGACGACCACTGACACTCTCTCGCACAGCTCCGTCCTGCCGGGCGTCCACGACTTTCTTCGCCTCGTCCCCGTCCGTCTCGCTCTCTTCGCTCAACACCTATCTTGACTCGCACTCACCAGCTCGTTTGCACGCAGTCTGTCCCGCTCGCACACGGCGCAGTGTTCTCCCGCAAACCGCTCACATCGAAAGAGTGGATCGTCGAGGTTGCGTTCCGGGTTCATGGCCCGCCGACGACTGGACTGACGGAGACGGGAGAGGACGGCAAGGTCAAGCGGTTGCACAAGGGTGGACGAGGACTCGCGTTCTGGTACACCAAGGTGCGCCGAAGAGCGAGTCGCGAGGAGCCAGACTCGAGGGAACTAACCACATCCTCGACACTTGCGCACAGTCCGGCCTGCCTGGACCCGCCGTCATCTCGTCCGATCCCAAAACGAAGGTCGCTCCGCCGCCTCCCGTCGTTCCCGAAACCCCGCGTGATCCGCACGACCACGAGCTCTCCCTCTTCGGCTCGCGCGTCTCGTTCGACGGCCTCGGAATCGTCTTTGACGCCTCGCCCAACGCGCCCGTCTGGCGACGATCCGACCAGCGCAACTACGTCCATGCGGGAGGGGACGAGCCGAGCTGGGGAGTCGGAACGACGGGAGTCGTGAGCGGGATCATTGACGACGGCACGCAGAAGTGGCTTGATGCGGACGGCAAGGCGCCGCAGGGCGAAGAGGAGGCTGCGTACCTTGGAAAGGCGGTGGGAGAGTGCGAGGCGGCGTTCAGGAACGCGCAGGGGCTGCTGTGGGCGAGGATTGCGCATTTCAACCACACTCTGCGGGTGCGCTCACTCTCTCCTTCTTCCATCGCTCGCTCGCTCACGCTCGTTCACGCAGGTCGACCTCGACTTGGGCCCGCACACGACCCTCGCGAAAGCAGGCCGTCACTACGAGGTGCGTCCGTCTCACCTCTCGCTATAAGAGCGCAACTCACGTCTCGCTCGCAGCACAACTGCTTCAACCTCGAGGGCATCAACCTCCCCGCCAACTCGTACGTCGGTATCTCGGGCTTGGCGAGCGGGAATACCGAGCCGGACGTCGTCGATGTCTACGCGGTGCGTTCCATTTTTCGTCCTTTCCTTTCCATCTTGTCGAGGCTAATCGGGTTTCGCGTGCGCAGATGGACGTCTTCGAGATCTTGCAAGACGTGCGTCACCCCCCCAGCTCGCCATCGATAGCGGAAAGAGCTGACCCCGCCCTTTGCGCGCAGTACGACCCGAATCACCACGTCGAGACGGAAGAGCCGCCTGAAGACTCGACGCCTCTGCCGCTCGAGGGGACGTCGGATGATGCGGTGAGTGCGACGGTCCTGTGCTTCGTGGGAGGGGCGCAAACTGACGAATCCCTGCGGGTGCGCAGGTCTCGACGCTCACGCACGAGATGTTCCTGTTCGTCCCGCGCCTGCTTCCCCTCCGCTTGACTCGACGAGCTGACGTCTATACGTACAGCTCGCAAGCCAAAATGGTCGAGGCGATCGACGACCTCGCTCGTAAAGTCGAGAGTGTCTCTAACCTCGTCAGCGAGCTGGCGCGACATGGCGGTGCGGGCGTAGGGCGTGGGCCACCTCCTACGACGGGTGCGGGTGCTGGAGCTGGGTCGGAAATGTGCGTTCGCTTCCTTTCTCGCTTCAGCTTTCCCCGAGGGTATCAAGTGCGGAAGCTCATGAGAAGTTCGTGAATCACAGCCCCGACGCCCGCCTCTCCGCCCTCGAATCCCACCTTCGAGACCTCGTCGCGATGGGCCAAGCGCGGGACCACGAGTCGTTCGACCAGCGGGACGCGCTGACGCACGTCAAGCAGTTGAGCGACCGGATCTTGGTGGAGGTTCAGGGCGTCGCGCGCAGGGTCGATGAGGGCAAGGTGCGTCGCTTGTCTTCTTGCGGTCTCTCGCGCTCGCTTGTGGACCGGAAGACTGATAGCAGAACGGGACCGACACGCAGGCCCAACACTCGGCCACGCTCTCCTCGCTCTCGACGCGCCTGTCGGACCTCTCCTCGACGCTCCTCTCCTCGCTCTCCTCCTCGACCCCCTACTCATCCTGGATCTACGGCGGGGTCGGAGCTGTACTCGGAGGATTGTTGGTCGGAGCGGTAGGGAGGAGAAGGGCGACGGATGACCCGTGGGCGCAGGCGAGGAAGTTGATTTAGCGCGGCGGTGGAGAGGGGAGTAGAAGGAGATGTCAGGAGTCGCAACTTGCTCGCATTGTTTTCTCGTTTGCGCTCTCGAGGAGGGACTCGCTGCGACGCAGAGGAGAACGACGACGAAAGGGTTGCTAGGGCTACGACATACGGGGAGAAACGAGAATGCGAGGAGATGCGATGGGATAAAGTCGGGGTGGCGAACGACAAGAGAGATCCGACGAAGAACGAGGACAAGTAGGACAAAGACGACAGGAGTGAGGCGAATCTACGACAGAAGGAGAGAGGGGGAAGAGACCTATGTACACCGCCCACTGCGCGCGCTACTCGAGCTTGCGCATGCGCATCCACTGATTCGCGCCCATCCTGGCGTTGTACCCTCGTTCTTCCCACCACCTCGTGACGGCCTCCCTATCGCCAACACAATCCTCAATCGCCTCCTCGATATCAAAGAACCTATACTCGATCTCGACGCCCGACTCCAACCACCACTGCAAGACGCGAGTTTGTCCGAACCGGGTGGCGATGGTGAGGACTTCTTTGTCGAACGAGAGGGGGAAGCGCGAGCGGAGCCACCAGGTTAGGAGGGGGATGTTGCCGGTTTTGGAGAGCGTGTAGAGGGCCGCTTTGGAGTAGCGGCAGGGGAGACCCGAGTTGGCCCACCAGTCGAGGCAAACTGCCGAACGAGCGGGCGTCAGATTCGCGCGAGCGGCAGCGAGGACATGCGAACGTACCGGTCGAGCCCTCCATCGACGCAAAGTCGAGCTGTGCATGTCGAACCAAAGAAGGAGCGAGTCAGCTTCCCGTCCCACGACGAAAACCCTCGCACTTCGCTCGGGACGCGGAACGCACCACATTCCCAATCTTCAACGGCAGCCCACTGTTCTTCCACCACTCGAGCGTGCGGACCTGGCGCTTGAAAGTCGCGGAGAGGAGGGCGGCGTCGGAGTAGTCTGCACGCGAGAGGCAAAGACGTCAGCCGCTAAAGGATGGGCATCGAGAGAAGGGAACGCACGGAGTGGAAGACCCGAGTTGAGCCAAAAGTCAAGCACTGTGTGCAAGTAGCAAAGTCAGCACAAGAAGCAGGAATGGTTGCGAGACGAGGGGACTCACTCTCGACCTGGCCGTGCCGGCTCGCCTCGTCGATGGCGTCGGCGGTTGTCTGCGGGCTGGGTCGCAGTCCGAATGCGCTGTCTTTGGCCCACTCGAGGACCGCAAGCCTGCCCCACGCGCTCGCAACGACGGGCAACAAGTCGGTGCACTCTTCGCGGAACTGTCGCTCGTCGGCTTGGAAGAGAAAGTCGAGGACGTGGACGAGGCTGAACCGGATCATGACGCGTGCGCCCCACTGCGTGAACTTGGTGTGTCCCTGCGCGAGGGCGTACTTGACGGGCGTGAGGGAGGCGGACGAGCGGAGGATGGCGCGGTCGAGCGGGGTGGCGAATTCTTGCCATGGCGCGGGTGTGGGTAGGCGTGAGACGGGTGTCGGGCGCACTGCAAGCGTGCGGCAGAGCTCCCAGTCGTCTGTGAGGGTGAGGATGGTCGAGACGAGTTCGGGAGGGAGGCGGAGCGAGGCAGCGTCGCGCGGCGGCTTCTTCGCGGGTGGCGAGCGTTCGCCGTGGGTCTGCAGCACCGTCACCATCGTCGTCGTCGGCGTGGACACAGCCCAGCGAGAGTAAAGTGAACGAGCGAGGCGCAGCGAGGCGATTACAACACGTGCGCCCGTTGTAATGCAAACGAATACAACTTGCCATTTGTATTCAGTTGTATTCCAATACAAACTCATTACAACTCGCAATCGTAATCAGTCGAGATTAGCGATGATGGCGTGACACCCTCTCGTCCGCTCACCGCTCTGCTGCGCTGTTGACTCGCTAGGCGTGCTGTCTAACGCTCTGACACCCGCCTGACCCGGCCCAGCTGCCCGCCCAGCGCCGCGTTCCCTCCCGGACTTCCCATCGCTATCTCTCATCAATCCCGCCCTCACCACCACGACACGCCCGTTCGAGCGCCGTGAGCAGCGCAGAAACACCAACAAACGATGGACGGACCGTACACGTTCCCGACGCACCGCCTCGCGCGGCTCGAAGGCGAGTCCCACCTCCCGTCCCCTTCCGCTGCGCTCGCTCGCTCGGTCACGCCAGCATCGCACGCCAGTGCGACCTGATGCAGACGATAGACTCCCTCGCCGACCCGGTATACTAACCGAGACTTTGATCCGAGCAGGCGCCAACGCCGACAAGACTCCCTTGGTCCTCGTCGCCTGCGGGTCCTACTCGCCGGTGACCTTTCTCCACCTGCGACTGTTCGAGATGGCCCGCGACGATGCGCACTTCAACACCTCGTTCCACGTCGTCGGCGGGTACCTCTCTCCCGTCAACGACAAGTACAACAAGCTCGGTCTCGCGTCGGCCAAACACCGCGTCGCCATGTGCGACCAGGCCGTGAGCGACACGAGCGATTGGTTGATGGTCGATCCGTGGGAGGCCAGGCAGCCGCGGTACCTGCCCACGGCGCAGGTGCTGGACCACTTTGACCACGAGTTGAATACGGTCCGGGGAGGAGCGGACGTCGTCGTCAGGGACGCACGGACGGGCGAGACGCGTGTCGAGAAGAGGAGGGTCAGGATCATGTTGCTGGCGGGGAGCGACTTGATCTTGACCATGTCGGAGCCGGGCGTCTGGGCCGAGAAGGATGTGCGTGCACCCGCGCTTTCCCTCGCGAGATCCGACTGACCCGCTTCGTCGCGCAGTTGCACCACATCCTCGGCATCTACGGCTGCTACATCATCGAGCGATCCGAGTCGGAGCTCGACCAGTCGATCTTCTCGTCGTCGTCCGTCCACTCGCGTTCGCCGCTCGCGCTGTACCGGCACAACATCCACATGGTGCGTGTGCCCACTATCTTCACGTTACAGACACCCAGTTGACGAGGTTGGGAGTGCAGGTCGAGCAAACAGTCCGGAACGACGTCTCGTCGACCAAAGTCCGCCTGTTCATCCGCAAGGGCATGAGCGTCAAGTACCTGATCCCGAGCGTCGTGATCCGGTACATCAACCGACACGGGCTGTGAGTCCCGGCTCCTGATTCCAAAGTGGCGCGAGACCTCGAGCTGACGAGGAGACGAGCGCAGGTACCGCACCGCCGACCGCCGACGATCTTCCCTCGCGCAAGTCGCGCCCACCGCTTCTCCCTCGCTCGTGCCTACCCTCCGCGAGTCTGGCGCACCAGCGGACGACAGTGCGGTCGTGTTTGAGGACGATGAGGGCGACGAGGCGGAGAAGGAGCGGGAGAAGGAGCGGAGGGTGGAGAGGCAGAGAAGGGAGGGGGCGAGTGGGAGCCCTGAGCACGCGCAGCAGCAGGAGGGGCAAGGGGACGTCGAGATGGTTGCTTCGACGTCCGCCTCATGAGCGCCTCGCCCTCGAGATTGTTTCGCTTTCCGCAGAGACCCGCGTTGTTTTATCACCCCCCTGTTCCCCCTCCATCCCGCCTCGCATCCCCACCCAACCACCTGATTCGTCTTTCCGGGCTCGCCGTCCTCGTTTCTTTCCCACCCGCAGCAGAAGTTTCCCTCAGTCGTCGTTTTTGTGCAGTTCCGTCCGCGTGTCGCGCGCGCGTTGTAGCATTTGTGATCTCTACACGCTTTCCAAAAAGATGCAACAGGCCACTCCTTTCGTTGCACAGTTCCGTTGTCAGCCCGCGAGGAGGAACGCTTCCCTGACTTTGACCACTCGCTTCGCTTCTCGCTTGTATGCTTCGCGCTTCGTTACTCGGCTAGGTACTGCTCTGTACTCGACGCCAACGCTCGAAGGACTGGCCGCACGGCGAGGAGTGGTGAACAGAGGTGCGTCTTGGGAGTCGATCAACTCGGGTCGCTCGACTAGGACGCCTCTTGCATGTGGGACGCTGCGGCGGAGCTTGATGGGTCTTTCGATGCTAGAAGGGTAGTCTGGCCTTATCGGGCAGAGCTCAGACGAGGAGGGTCCACGAGGGTCAGTGGGGGATGATGAGGAGCGATGAGAGGTGGATGGACGGATGTAGCCCTTTGAGGCGGGCTGGAGCATGCTTGACTCGCTCAATGGACTGTACCAACTACGTCGCCGAAGCCTCGGCTATACCCTGTCGCTGACACGCACTCCCTCGCTCTCACAGTCCCCTCACGCCTTCAACCATGTCAACCCGGCTCGTCTTCTCGCGCACTCTCCCATCAAACGCACTCCCACGACCGCGCACACGCCGTCCCTCTCACGCTCTCGCCCTCGCCCAACCACGCTCATTCGCAACTTCTCCATGCCCGCGGGAGGGGAAACACGGCTCGACGCGCAAGATGCGCCCGCGGGACCGATTACAGTTCCTGATGGAGAACGAGAAGGATGGGACTATACCTGCGGAAGAGGGGGAGGAAACGACTGTGTTGCCTGCGGCCTCGGAACAGCCTGTCGATCCTCCGACTCCTGCGACGGCGACTCCTGCGCCTGATACGGCATCACACGCGTCCAATGCTGCGCCTTCGACGTCTTCCTCCTCTGCGCAACCACAACCGCCGCCTCCACCGCCTTCGCCTCCGGCCGCATCAGAAGGCGAACTGATCCTCCCCCCACCAATGCCCGGTCTGCCTCCCTTGACGTCGCACCAACTCCCCCTCACTCGCCTCCCCTTCTCCTCTCAACAATTCGTGAAGCGCCTCGAGGGCGCGGGGCTGAAGAGAGGAGTGGCGACCGAGTTGATGAAGTTGACGAAGGGGTTGTTGGGGAGGGAGGAACAGCGGGCGCAGCGGGAGATCTTGAACAAGCAGGACTTGGAGAACGTGCGTCGTCGCTCTTCTCGCTTCACTCCCAGAGTGTTAGCTGACGACGAAGCGCGCAGGAATCCTACCTCTTCACCGCGGCCCTGGCCGAACTGAAAGCCGGCTCGCAAATCAAGAGCCGGAACGACGGGATCACGCTGCGCAGCTTGACGGCCAACTTGCAGCGCGAGACGGACGGGTTGGACCAGAAGTTGAAGGAGGACATGAGGAGGTTGTCGAGCGACATTCAGGTGCGTGCGAGGGACAGTTCTGTTTGGCTTCTTTCCGCAGAGACGGGACTGGGCTGATACTCAAGGTCCTTTTGCCACGGGTAGCTCGACATGAACAACCGGAAGGAGGAGAGTAGCCAGGAGTTGCAGGCGCTCGACAAGAGGGTCATGGTGCGCCAGCGTTCATCTACGCCTCACAGACCCACACTCACGCGGACTCCTCGTCGCAGGACCTGAACAGCAAATTCACGGTGATCCTCGGCGAGGTGCGGACAGAAGCCGAGTCGACGCGGTGGATCAGCACTCGTGCGTTTTTCCCTCCGCAACTCACAACCGAGTCGTAGCTAAACGAGTGACGCCCCGCAGGCCGCGCCATCGTCGCTATCGCTGTCTTTGTCGTGTACACCGTCGCCGCCTGGTCGTGGGAGAAGAAGCGACCTCCACCTCCGCCTTCGATCGAGGAACTGGGCGTCAAGGTTCCTGTCGGCGAGGAGGACGAGGCGCTGCAAACGGACGCCGCTGCGGGGGACTCGCAGCGGGGTTGGTCGTTCTGGGGACTCGTCGGGCCGACAGAGGGCAAACGAGTCGGCGGCGACGAAGACGAGGCGTGATCGCACGGCGCGTGGTTCGCTCTCCTAGATTTCTCTCCTTCGCATCGTCGTCCTCTAGCTGTTGCAACGCGCTTATATCGACTTGTACGCGGAGATAACGTCCGGATTGCGAGTGTTGCCGCGGTCAACTTTCGCTTTTGACTTGTTCGCTGCTGTCGTCGCTCGCCTGAACGCTCAGAGTGAGTCTCGCTGGGCTCGTACGAAGCACTCGAAGCTACGACGACCACCCGCACCGCGCCCGACCCGCCTACTCCGCCGCCATCTCCCCTCCGACTTGATCCTGTCGCTGGCTATCTCTCGACGCCCTCACACCCCGCGCTGACCTGCACGCCCTCCAGACTCGTCCGTCATGGCCATGCAAGCACTCCGCGAGTCGGCAAAGACCCTCCGCATCGGTGTCATCGGCGGAGACGGCGTTGGTCCGGTTGTCCTCCAGGCGAGTCCCTCTCTCGAGCTGGCATCACTCGCTTGATGGGCCAACTAGGACAACGAGCTGACTTTGTCATCGTGGCTGAGTTGCGCAGGCCGCCCAGCGCGTCCTCGAGGCGGTCCCGGGCATCCCCAAGCCCTCGTTCGTCCCTCTCCAAGCCGGCTTCGAGCACTTCCAGAAGACGGGCACCGCTCTTCCCCGCGAGACCGTCGACGCTCTCAAGTCCGAATGCACGGCAGCCATGTTTGGCGCCGTCTCGTCGCCCTCGCACAAGGTCGCGGGGTACTCGAGCCCGATTGTCGCGCTCAGGAAGGAGATGGACTTGTATGCCAATGTCCGGCCGGTCAAGAGCGTCGAGGGACACGACCCGCGCGTGGTCGACATGACCATCGTCCGCGAGAACACTGAATGCCTTGTGCGTTCTCCCTATCCCCCTCGCACCTTCATCTCTCGCTCACTCACCTCGCACTTGCGCGCAGTACGTCAAGCAAGAAACGATCGAGGACACTGCCACAGGCCGCGTTGCCCGCGCGACCCGTCAGATCTCGGAGCGGGCGTCGACGAGGATCGGACGGATGGCGTTCGAGATTGCGCTCGCGGCGGCGGAGGTCAAGAAGCAGCGCGGGGGGTCGTACGGTTGGACTGTGAGCCCTGTCGTCTAGCTTCTGGCGTATCAAGCCATGCCCGGTCTTGCGGGTCTAGCTTAGCGCTCAAACGTGGCGTCAATCGACTGACTGACCGCTCTCATTTCACAGGGTGCTCCCACCGTTACCATCGTGCACAAGTCGAATGTCCTCTCTGTCACCGACGGCCTCTTCCGCGAGTCGGTCCGCGCCGTCGCCAAGGAGTACCCGACCGTTGAGGTCAACGAGCAAATCGTCGATTCGCTCGTCTACCGGTGCGTTGCTACATTCTCCGGCTATTCTGTTACCTCTTCCTGACTGCGACTGACGTATGGTGGAGTTGCTTACGCATTGCAGCCTCTTCCGCGAGCCGGAGAAGCTCTCGACGCTCGTCTGCCCGAACCTTTACGGCGACATCGTCTCGTGCGTGGCTTCCTCCTCCAGTCTCTCTGTCTCTCTCTCCCTCAAGCGCTCGATTGACTCGGTATGTGCGCACAGTGACGGCGCCGCTGCTCTCGTCGGCTCGCTCGGTCTCGTGCCCTCTGTCAACGTCGGCGACTCGTTCATCATGGGTGCGTTCGCGAGAGCCCGCTCGCAGGCAAATCGACTTGCTAACTGTGTACGTGGACTCGCAGGCGAGCCCGTCCACGGCTCGGCGCCCGACATCGCCGACCGCGTCCCGTCCATCGCCAACCCGCTCGCCTCGATCCGTTCCGCCGCGCTCATGCTGGAATTCATGGGCTACGTCGAGCCCGCAGCCAAGATCTACGACGCAGTCGACGAGTCGATCAGGCAGGGCAAGGTCACGCCTGACTTGGGAGGCAAGTTGAGCACGGAGGAGGTCACCGAGGTGGTTCGCAAGCAGCTGTAAGTGGGTGGCGGTGGTGCGGCAGTGTGAAGGGAAAATGGGCCTTGTATTGCAGGTCTTGCAGCATTCTGGCACGGCGAGGTCGAGCAGAGGCGGCGTTGTCCTTGTTCTTCGACGCGAACTTATCCTTTCTCGCTCCGCTCTGCTTCCTTCGTTTCGCTGTTTGCACACTCTGCTTGTGAGCCCATTCTCGAGGCAGTCCATCGCCCTTTGGAAGCGCCCGTCCAGCTCGACACCGGGCATCTCGTCCTCGCTCGCTCTTCTCACTCTTCCTCGTCGCCGTCGCCGACTTTCTCCCCGCTCGAGCGGTCTGGACGAGCTTGACTGGCTGCTGCGTGCTCTCTCTTGGGTTTATCGACTAGCGCCTGTTTCCCCGTGCGTTCCCTTTCTTCTTCTTCGACCTCATCACCCAGAAATCCCCACCGTCGATTTGCTCGCTCGGCAACGCTCGCCGGGCTGTGCGACTCTGCTGCAGTGCTGCTTGTGAGACTATAGACGATTGTTAACACCCGCTCGCACGCGCAGACCCGCCTCGGCACTCGCACGCGAAATCACCGGTGAAACGTGATCAGACAGAGAAGCCCGACGTAGCGTCTTTCGAGCAGTACAACCGCACGAAGGCCAGCAGAGACCACTTCTCTTGACGCCACGCCTTGTCCGACCCCGCCCGTCAGCCGCGACAAACCCCGTTCTCCTCCCTGAACCCACCCACCCCGACTCTTTCGCACCCGAGCCGACTTGTCCACAAGAGCGCACCCCTCGCCGCCCCCGAGGTCTCCACCCACCTGCGGATGCCCTCGCCCTTGTCCCGGTGGCTCCCCGTCATCGCATTCTGGACGTTCCCCCTCCTCGCCATGCTCAGTGTCTCTCCCTCGCTACGCACATTCCTCCTCTCCCGCCCAACACTCACCTACGCGCTCGCCTCGGTCCTACCAACAATCATGCTGTCCCGCTTCGTCGCACCGATAAGGTATTACCTCCGCCTGACGACTTTCCTCGTCGGACTCGCGGCAAACGCCATGTTTGGCGCGATCATGGCTCTCCCGATGAGTCTCGTGGGCAAGGGAAAGGACAACCAGTGGCTCGTCGCGAGGAGCTTTGTCAATACTGTTGCGCCCCTCGTGGGAGTCAAGTTCCGCGTCGAGGGGAGGGAGAATTTGGACAAGGCGAACCCGGCGGTGCTTGTCGGGAACCACCAGACCATGGTTGACATCCTCTGTGCGTGTGCGGCACTCTCCTTCCCCAACTTGCGGTGCTGACCCGTCGATCGTGCGCAGACCTCGGCGCCGTCTTCCCCAAGGGCACGTCAGTCATGGCCAAGCGCGAGTTGCAGTGGACGCCAATCCTCGGCCAGTGGATGACGCTCTCCAAGGCGGTGTTTGTCAACCGCGCCAAGCGCGAGGACGCAGTCAAGGTGTTTGCCAAGGTCGCCGCAAAGATGAAGAAGAACAGCGTGCGCGCGGGAACCCATTCTTCAACTCGCTCTCGCTGACGCTTGTTATTTGCGCGCACCCAGCTCTCGCTCTGGATCTTTGCCGAGGGCACCCGCTCGGCCTCCCCGACCCCCTCGCTCCTCCCGTTCAAAAAGGGCGCGTTCCACCTCGCCGTCCAGGCAGGCTTGCCCGTCGTGCCAATCGTGTGCGAGAACTATGCGCATGTGTATCATGCCAAGGCGAGGAGGTTCAACGACGGAGAGATTGTCGTCCGGGGTGCGTTCCCTTCCTCTTGGGCTCTCTCGCTGGACGTGCGAGCTGATGAGCTTCTCCGGCGCAGTTCTCGAACCCATCTCGACCGAGGGCTACACCTCGTCGTCGGCCGACATCGCGCACCTGACAGAGCTCACGCGCGACCGGATGCTCGAGGCGATCGAAGACCTCGGTCGCAAGCGGCAGGAGCAGTTGCGGCTCGCCGGTCACGGCCAAGGCCAAGGGCAGGGCGAGCGAGAGGCACTCCTCGCGGGACGGGAGAGTACGAGCGGCGAGACGGCGAGTGCGAGGATTGAGGCGCCGTCCGAATAAGTGGGCGGTTGGAACGGCGGCGGGTCGTCGGAGCTTTTAGAGTCGTGATCGTTTCGTGCGTTGTCGGTAGTCGTTTGTGCCGCGTATTCGAGCCCTGTTTGAACCCGTTTCGAGGCCGTCGTCGGTCGTGAAGAGAATGTCGGCGAGTGCGAAGTTGGCTTGGTCAGCTTTGTCGTGAGCGACTCGCGCCAGACGAGGCAAGCGCTATCAGGACAGCTTCACAGACGTCTACTGACCACGGCCATGCACGCAGAAACCCCCGCAATGGCCGCCGCCGCTTCTCCCAATCCTCATCTCCTCACGCCCGTTGAGGACGCCCTCCTCGCCCTCGCACCCGCGCCAGAGGGCAGTTCGGCAGTCGTACGAAGCGCATGTACAGCTGAGCCAACAGACGCACTCACCTCCCCGCTCGCACGCCGCCTCTTCCACCTCGAACGCGACCCTTCCTCTCACAAGCTCAGTGTCGGCGTGCGGTATCCGGCGGAAGGATGGGCAGCGGAGGAACAGGTGGACGTGCTGGCAGCTGCTGTGGCGGCGCTCCATGCGTACGCCCAGGTCAATTGGACGGGACCCTCGCTCGCCCTCTCCCCTCTCGAGCTGTTCTCTCCCGACGAGGTCGCGGCGACAGGCGCGACAGACGCCGAGCTGAACGACCGAGCGATCGACGAGCTTGCGCTGGGCGGCGAACCGGTCTACCACTTGTCGAAGAAGACGACGTTCGCCTACCTCGCCCTGCAACTCTTCGGACTCGTCCCTTCGCCTTTCTCGCTCTCATCCGCCTCGTCTTCCGCCGCGAAACCCCACGGACCCGCATGGACGCTCGAGAGCGTCAAGATCTGGCGGCTGCGAGCCGGGATCATGTGGCTCCGGATCCTCGACGAACCCGTCCCTCTCCCCTCGTTCATCCAATCCGACGCCCACGCCCTCCGACACACTCTTCCCGCCCATTCCCCGGCCCGCGCCAGCCTCACTCTCACCCTCTCGCTCCTCGCTAGCTTACTGAGCCGGTCTAGCCCGCACTCGACGGCGCAGAAGGAGGCGACGGTGTTTGCGAAAGAGGCGGCGAAGGATGCGGGATTGGAGTGGGAGTTGACGGGCAGGATGGGCAAGCGGACCAAGTGGCAGATTGACGAGAAGACGCAGTTGGTCGTCCTTGCGAGGGATGCAACGTCCGCATCGAAGAAGAAGGAGGACAAGGAGGTGGATGCGACGGCGGCCAGGATCCCCGAGATGCTTGCGCTGAACGACGACACTTTGCTCGAGCGGACGTCCTACACCGACGCAGCACCCGCCACCTCGTCCGACTTGGCCGCCCTCGACCCGTCCGACCAGCCGTCCATCTCTCCCTTCTCGCAATCCGTCCTCCTCTCGCTCTCGCTCGCCACCCTGCCCGCCCCAACCTCCCTTATGCACCTCTCCTCCGACGTCCTCTCGACCTCGCAAATCTCCGCCTTTGTCGACCGCGTCCTCGGCGACCCGCAAAACTGGTCCGTCCACTCGATGGCGCTCCTCCTCCGCTGCCGAGCCGAAGCAGGCCGGTCGCGCACCGTCGAGCGCGGAGTCCTCCAGATGCAGGCGCTCGTCGACCAGCTCAAGGACGGCTCGCCGACCGAGGTGTCGGCCATCTCGTCGGCCGTCAAAGCCGAAGACATGGCTTCGGCGCGGGACCGGCTCGCGCAGTTCCATGCCCTTGCGCTCCCCCCTGCATGGGAGATGGAGCGCGAGCTCGCCGTACGATACATGTCGCTCGGGATCGTCAAGTCCGCACTCGAGATCTTTACCCGCCTCGAGATGTGGGAGGAAGTCGCGCGGTGCTGGATGACGCTTGAGCGGCCGGACCGCGGAGTCGACATCATTCGCGAGTTGCTCGAGGGACGCAAGGCCGAGTCGGACGTCGTGATGAACGACCGCAAGGGCGATGGGGCGCGCAGGTTCAAGGGCGGCGAGAAGCGCGAGGCCAAGCTTTGGTGCACGCTGGGCGAGCTCGAGCGCAAGCCCGAGCACTACGAGAAGGCGTGGGAGGTTTCGGGTCACTCGTCGAGCCGCGCACAGCGGTCGCTCGGCGCCGTCTACTTCTCGCGCAACGAGTACGACAAGGCGCGCGAGTCGTTGCGGCTCGCACTCGCCATCAACCCGCTCTTCCCGCGCACGTGGTTCATGCTCGGGTGCTGCGAGATGCGCCTCGAGGACTGGAAGGGCGCGCAGGAGGCCTTCTCGCGATGTGTCGGGCTCGATGGCGAAGACGCCGAGAGCTGGTCGAACCTCGCGAGCTGCCACTTGCGGCGGGGCGAGATTGAAGGTGACAAGCGGGCGGACGGCGAGGCGGACGAGGAGCAGGACGATGCGGGACTCGACGAGGAGGAGGACCAGCGGGATGACGGAGAGCGTGAGGCGGTCGTCAAGCTGCCGTTCTCGCGGAAACGCACGGCGTTCCAGTGCCTGCGCCAAGCGATCAAGTACTCGTACGACTCGTGGCGCCTGTGGTACAACTACATGGTCGTGGCGATGGATGTTGGCGAGCTGAGCGAGGCGTGCCGCGCGCTCGACCGGATGGTGGTCATGCGGATCGAGAAGGACGGCGAAGCGGCTGTCGACCTCGAGGTGTTGGAGAAGCTCGTCGACGCCGTCACCCGCGCCGACTCTGAGGCGACCATCGACGCGGGCGAGCGTGCCGTCAATCCGAACGAGGGCAAGGGACTGTACCGACCCGTCGAGCACCTCTTGACGCACACGATCCTCCCGCACGTCTCAAACTCGCCTCGAGTATTCCTCGCACACGCACGGCTGCTCCTCTGGGCGCAAGACTACGCCGGCGCGCTCGATGCACACTTGAAGGCCTACCGCGCAGCAGTGGTCAACAACCCGAATGTCGCGCACGACCGGACGGCGTTCCGCGAGGCGGTCGAGCAGGTCGAGACGGTCGTGTCGATGCTGGAGAACCTCGGGCCGAAGGACGGCAAGGATGGCGCGGTCGTCGCCAAGGACTGGAAGTTCCAGGCGCGGTCGCTCGTGCGGACGTTCTTGGGACGGACGAGGGAGTCGTTCGAGGATGAGCCAGAGTATGCGCGATTGAAGGAGCTGCAGCAGGAGTTGCGGTAGACTCGGCGGGATCTCACACTAGAACGCAATGCTAGACTTGTTGCGACATTCTCAGGGCTCTATTGCGTCTAGTCCGGTGTCTACTTCCTCCGCGCGATGAAGAGATCGGTCGTGTAGTCGTACTCGAAGGTGCCGGCCTTCTCGTCGACCCACTTCTTGCCCTCGCCGCGCTTCAGGATCTCGCGCAGCTTCGTCTCAAACTTGGCGCGCTCGTCGTCCGACAAGGCGGTGATGTAGCTCTTGCTGTGAGACACGCGAGACAGCGGTCGTCAGCCGCCGAGGACGACCAACGAAAGCGAAAAGCGCGCGCCCGACTCACCTGAACACCCTATCGATGGCCCCCTGCTCCGTGACCTCCTTCATCCACTTGTACTCCCTCTTGGTCATCTCGCCAAACATCTCCCAGTACGAAGGCTCGTCCCACATCGATTTCCAGAGGCCCAGACGATATTGAGGACTCCCCGCTTCGAATTGCTCGTACGCGTCGCGCAGTTGAGCGATCCAGGGGACGGAGCGGTCTTCGAGGTTCCAGATCAAGCACCAGGGGGCGGAGGGGCGGAGGATGCGTGCGATGGAGCGCACGGCGGGGAGCGGGTTCGAGCCGGTCCAGTGGAAGGCCTGCAGTGCGAGAGGTCAGCGAAGAGCTGCGAGAGCAGTGAGACTGAGCGAACCTGCGCGCAGACGACCTGCCAAGCGCAAAACAACGTCAGTCTCAGCGGAAGGACAGTCCCCGAAGAGCGCGACGCACCATATCCGCCGCTCCGCTCTCAACCGGCACATCCTCAAACGTCCCGTCCACACACTCGACCTCCACTCCTCCCTCGTCCACCTTCTCGCCCTTCCCAGCCCACTCAAACGCCCCGCCAAGCGTCGCCTTCTCGAAGCCCTCTCTCATCCCCTCACTCGGCTCGACACACACAACCTTCTTCACTTTCGCCGGGGTGTCAGGGTGCGAGAGCAAGGCGCGAGTGAAGAGTCCTGTTCCGGCGCCTAGTTCGACGATGGTTGCGCGGTCCGACGGCGAAGAGGGAGTCGGCAGGGTCGAGAGGATGTCTGAAATTGCGGCGGGTGGGTAGGAAGGGCGGGCGCGGTCGTAGAGACCTGAGGCGCCTGTGTGGCCGAACGTATAGCGTTAGCTAGAGTTGAGCGTGGTGGAGAGGATGAGGGGAGGGAGACGGACCGGATTTGGAGAAGTTCTCCTTGGCAAAGGTCGTGTGGGCCGGTTCGCTCGCTGCGGTAGATGACATACTTCTCTGTGCTAGTCTGTACGTCGTCGCTATGCCTCGCGAGAGCTGTGTACGAGCAGGGAGGATAGCCGAAGATGAGAAAGTGGGGAGGAGCGGACGGCGTGCGAGGACTGCGAGCGAGCGTGCGGCGGGTCCAGTCGTGCGTAGCATGCACAGACTGAAGCTCTGGAGCGGGAGAGAGAGCAAAGGACGAGGTGAAGCGACGAGGAGGAGGACAACCAGCAACGACTCGTTCGACTTGCTCTCGGCCGACTCAAAGTTGACTCACGGAAGTAAAGTGGGACGCATTCTATTCGTAGCAACAAACCACGCCATCGTACAAGTCCACGCGCTGCCTTGATCCCGCAAGCTGCGGCCGCAAACTCACCGCAAGACGACGCCCATCCCGCGCAGTGCGAGGTAGGCTTGTACGACTGCCGGCTGGAACGAGGGCGAGCGGATGAGTTCGAAGATCGAGGGGGAGTGGTAGCGCAGGAGGGTGCGTGGGTCGACGTATTTCGCCTGTGGGAGCGAGGACGGGGGTACGGAGAAGTGGGTCAGCGTTCCTCCAAACGAATCGGTCGAGCGAGGGGTGTCAGGGAGAGTTCACGACGTCTCCCTTCGCAGAAATCGAGCCGGAGGAAACGCACCTCGAGACCAGTGATGTCGCAGTACCGCTTCTGCGGCATCAGCGACGGAGTCGCTTCGATTGAGACGACTGCATGGACGACCCGTCAGCGCGATCAACTTCAGCTGCCGTCAAGCCCATGCGCTCGCAGCCTAGGCGCAAGCGAAAGAACGAGACGAAGGAAAAGCAGTCGCGCGAACGCACAGCTGACCACCTCGTCCTCTCGCTCCTCGTCTTCCGCATCCGTCTCTGCCGCCGTCTCTCCCCTCTCCTGCCGTAGCCGTCTGCGCTCCTCCCTCTGCTCCCTCCGCTTGCGCACCTCCTCATCCACCCTCTCCCTCTCGAGCGTCAAAATCTGCTTGAGCGTCTTGTTTCGCTTACCGGGTCCGCCGGGCGCACTGTGACGCGTGTAGTGGGGGTTCTTGAAGGGTTTTGGAGTCGAGGCGAAGGAGAATTGGGTGGCCGTGTACTGTGAGACGAGGAGGACGAGTCAGTGTCTAGAGCGCACTCGCAAACTTGGACGGTTCCAGCGATGCAAGAGTGCTCCACAGTCACACTGAAGCCACTCGCACGGCGCCCTGAGCGAGCGAGCGGGCGCAAGACTGACTTGACCGGCTAGGGAAGATGAGGACGACTGCTGCGACGTCGACGCCGTGAGCGGGTACGACCTGCATAGTGGGTGATCCAGAGTCAGTTGTGAGTCTACTCCAGCAAGAACGAGCCCGACTCGCATGGTTGAGTGCGTGGTTCGTGGTCGAGTTGCTCCTCTCCCTCGTCGCAATGGCTCACCTCGACCCTCTGCCGCACGAGCTCGCCCAGCTAGCCTCGAAGCAGTCACTCGCACTCTCGCACGACCTCGCAACCCTCGACGAGCTCATCGCGCGCCTCTCGCGCGCCAGAGACCGCCTCGACCCCCACTCGTCACCCGACGACGCACACTCGCTCGCAGAGAGCACCGTGGCGGATGAGCTGTTGCAGTTGAGCTCGTATGTCAAGAACACGGCGTACAGGGACGCGGACAAGGCCCACAAGGAGTGGAGCAGCGCCGTGAGCAGGCTCGGAAAGACTGTCGACAAGGTGCGTCCGCGAGGCGTGCCGCTGGGCATCTGCGGGCTGTTGCACGGTCACAGCGTGATCATCTGACATCCACTCCACGCCCGCAGAAATTCAGCGGCCCGCCCGCTCCACTGTTCCCGCCCGCACCCGTTCCCGCAACTCCCTCTCCCTCGACTTTCTCTCCTTTCTCCTCCTTCCCTCACTTCGCTGCCTCCTCCACCACACCGACACCCGTCTCCTCCACCCCATCCGACCCGACGCCCTTCGCCTCTCCCTCAGCGCACTCCGCCCTAAACTCCACAATCGCAACACACCTCGCTCGCTCCGGCTCGTTCGAGACGCTCGATACGTTCCTCCGTGAGTCGGGGACAGCAAGACCGCCTGAGTTGAGCGACGAGGTCGTGCAGAATTTGAAGGAGCTGAGAGAGGTCGTGGAGGATGTGAGGAGGGGGAAAGTGCAACGGGCGTTGGAGTGGGTTGCGAAGGCTCAGGCGGAGGAGGAGGCACGCGAGGGTGGAGGAGTACCTGGCGAAGCGGACGGGCTGGAGGAACTGGAGTACCGCTTGCGGAAGGAGGAGTTTGTGCGTATCGTGTTGGCGGGGGAGGCGGAGGCTGCGACGAAGCGCGAGGCTGCGATGGTGGGCGAGCCAGAACACGCCGGTGACGCGGCGATGGACACGGACGAGGCGCCTCCACCTGCTGGCTTCGGTCGCCGCAAGTCGTCCGTCCTCTCGACCACATCGTCCCTCTCGCTCGTCCGGCAACCTCCCTCTGCCCTTCCCGGTCCCGCGCCCCCTACGCACGTTCAACACGCACTCTCCAACGGCGGCCTTCACTTCCGGCGCTTTATCGCCTCCTCCTCTCACCCCTCGCGCGCAACCGAAATCTGCGCCCTCTTCACCAGCACGATGTACCTGCCGCTCTCTCGTCTCGCCTCGACGCCCTACGCACCCATCTACGCTCCTTACCTCCTCCCTCCTCCCGCCGTTCCAAGTCCAACTGAATCCTTGCTCGCGCTCTTTACATCCCTCTTCCTCGCCCGCCTGCCACACAAACTCCCTCGCGACGGTCCGCTCAAGGTCGTTACGGACGTGGGTGGGTCAGGAGCGTTGGCGAAGATTATGAAAGTGCGAGCGGTGATGAAGGAGAAGAAGACCGAGTGGAGCGCGGTGGGCGAACTTCCCGTGCGTCCTGTCCCTCATTTTCCCTCTCCTCGCTGACGCTCGCCCCTGGCGCAGGTCGAGATCCCCCTCCCCCTCTCCTACCGCTTCCACTCGATCTTCTCGTGCCCCGTCTCGAAAGAACAGTCGACGCCGCAGAACCCGCCGATGCTCCTTCCGTGCGGACACGTCATTGCGAGGGAGAGCCTGGTCAGGCTCGCGAGGGGGACGCCGTGAGTCCAACTTCCTGGTCGCTTGGGCAGTGTTCGCCGGGAACGGCGCGGAGCTGGTCATGGTTAGCTTCGAGACCATGAACTGACAACTTTGCCCGTTCGCTCGCTCACTTGCAGAACCCTCAAATGCCCCTACTGCCCGGTGGTCTCACACTTCAACTCGTGCGTGCGCGTCTACTTCTGATGCAGCCTCTCGCCCGCCCACTCGATCCCTTGTACCGATTCTCTTGCATTTGGCTTTCCTGCCCGTGTCGTACTTCTCCGCACTTTTGCATTGTCCACGTCTCTATCGCACAACAACAACAGGACTACCCGTTCAGAGACACGATGAGGCAGGGGCCTAGTGGTCCTCCTCCGCTTCGCCCGGACAGTTTGCCTCGAGGTCGGCTCGGTCGTCGTACTGGCAGCCGCACCAGAGGCAGTAGCTGCGCACAAACGGTAGGGTCAGTACGAGGTGCGTAAGTGAAAGAACGGGGATGACGGACTTGTACTTGTTGCGGAGGTAGGTGAGCGTGAGGGCGAGGCGGGTGCGGACCTGCGCGTCCCCGCGTCAGCGAACACAGAGAAGGATAGACTGAGAGCGCACGCACATCGTAGGAGAACCACTCGGCCTCTTCCTCGACATCCTGCACCGTCCGCTCGCCTGCGGGAACCTGCTGCCTCGCCGCACTCTCCGCCTCCTCGTCCTCCGTCTCGACAACCGTCGCGCTGACGCCCGTCTCGTACGCCAAGTCTCCCCTTCCCTTCTTGCCCCTCGGCACCTCGTCCTCCACCTTGGCGCCAAACAAGCTCTCCGCCTTCTTCACATCCTCCTCGTCGCTTTCAACCTCCTTGTCGACCCTCTCAAACAGCCTCCTCCTGTTCTTCCTCTCCTCGTCGCGCTCCACCTCCTCCGGGTCCCTCCACATCGGACTATCCTCGATCCCGGCTCTCCGATCCAATTCCTCGCATGTCCTCCGCGCAGAACGCAAGAGCCCGAATGCGCGGCGGTCGTCCATTGTTGAGCGGAGGCGAGAGAGGTAGCCTTCTAGGTCTGGGAGCGGGAGGGAAGCGTAGTGCGCGTCTCGTGCGTAGGTTGCAGCGGCGGAGGAGGAGGAGGGCGCGGAGAGGTAGGGGAGGAAGCGCTTTGGCTGGGGGACGCCGAGTCCGGTGCGGCCTGTCATTGAGAGCATTAGTGTGAGGGACTCGTCGTGCAAGAGAGAGGAGCAGCGCACCTGTCCGCATCTCAAACTTGATCGGTTCCGTTCGTGCGGTCGAGGTCGACGGAGCGGGACTCCCTTCCGCGCTCGAGCCCGTCTCAGCTCCGACAGGCGTGAAAGCAGCCTTTGTGAAGCCCAGCCCTCCCCGCGAGCCCGTCGAGCCGATGCCTCCTCCTCCTGACGCAACTTCGTCGGGAGTCGAGGTGCCAGAGTCGCTCTTCCTGCCCAGCGCCTCGCCCGGCTTGAAGCCCATCTTGCTGTGAGCACACAAGAGAGTCAGTGAGGTCCCACGAGAGCCAACGCAGGCAGACGGACCTCATCATCCTGAACGCCTTGCTCTCCCCTCCTCGCTCCTCGTCCTCCTTCGCGCGCTGGATCAAGTCCGTCCTGAGCCCAACCTCGCGCTTCTCCTCCTCCAGCTGCTTGCGACTCTTCGCGCGCCCCTTCTCCTCCGACTCGATGAGCTTGCGCTTCCGACGGTCTTGGTACGAGAGCGGGGCTGATGAAGTCGAGGGCGTGTCGACGAGGAAGCGCGGGTCGTCGAAGTCGACGTCAGAGTCGGACAAGGACATGGTGAGGAGCGCTGGCGGGGCGAGCGGAGCCAAGGAAGCGGAAGTGGAGTGAAGAGTGGGAGGAAGAGCCTCTCGTGGCTGTGAGGAAGGTTTGCTGTCGGACACTCTCGCAGGAAGGGGGTTCGAGGGGACCCGGGACGGTCTCAGTGACGTTCTTACGAGGTCTATTGCGACGGAAACCCGAAAGACCGCCTCAGCCGTACCGAACCTCGCGATCCTCCTCGCGGAACCAGCTGCGGGCGATACTTCCTTCGTCAGTCCCCTCCTCTTCCAGCTCGGGGAAGCGCGCACGCACTCATCCATAGTCCTATTCTCCTCTTCTGTCGCAAAATTGACGATGACGCTCTTGCTCTGCGTGTACGAACGATACGCCTCGTGGCCGTTCTCGCGGCCGACGCCAGAGTTCTTGTAGCCGCCCCAGGGAGACGAGGGGTCGTTGCGGTGGTGCGTGTTGACCTGCAAGAGTTACGTCAGCAGAGAAGGGAGAGAAAGCGGAGAGCGAACCGCACCCAGACGAGGCCATGCTCGAGAGCGTTCGAGACGCGGATCGCCTGTGCGCCGTCGCGAGTCCAGATGGCGCTGCCTGTGGTGAGATCGATAACAGCTATCAGCTCTGTCTCGCTCGATGAAGACAACAGCCGAACAGCCTGCGAGAGCACGACGCACCCAGCCCATACTCTGAATCGTTCGCCAGCTTGATTGCCTCTCCCTCCGTTTCGAACGGGACAATGACGAGTACCGGACCGAAAGCTTCTTCGCGCCATATCCGCAGCTTGGCCGCGTCGACAGTCGAAGTTCCGGTGATCAGCGTGGCAGGGTAGAAGTAGCTGCGACGGCGTCAAGAGGCGTCAGCTCCGTCGGAACATCGAGAGACCGACTCGTCAGACGCACCCCGCGGACAGGTCATGTCCATCCAGCCCGCTCTTCCCCTTCATCCTCTTTCCTCCGCAGACGATCCTCGCGCCCTCCTCCTTCGCCGACTCTACCAACTCCTCCACGATCCCGAGTTGTTTCGCCGAGATGATTGGACCCATCATCGACGACTTGTTGAAAGGCGAGCCGATGCGGGAGGTGATGCTTGCGCATTTGGCGGAGAGGAGCGAGAGGAACGAGTCAAAGATGGGTTGCTGGACGATGATGCGGGTGCCTGCGTAGGTGTACTCGTCAGCTCGCTCCTACACTGCCAACGAGAGCGTTTTGATGGAAGAGAATTCAGCGAAGCGCAATGTCGTGAAGAGGCGGAACTGACCTGCGACGCAAGTCTGGCCCGAGGCGATAAACGAAGCGAAGGCGACGCCGTTCACCGCGATCTCAAGATCCGTGTTGGCTGCGTGGCACCGCGATGGTCAACAGCTCAGTCGCCGCGACCGAGACGCTCGACAACAAGCCAGTTCCGCTCGACGACGCACCGAAGACGACGATCGGCGCCTTCCCGCCCAGCTCAGCCGTATAGCTCGTCAAGTTCCGTCCGACAATCTCGCCGATAGCCCGCCCGCCTGTCGTCCCGCCTGTCAAGTCGACCTTCTTGATGCGCGGATCCGAGACGAGCGCTTTGCCGGTTGTGAGGCCGTAGCCGGGCAGAACGGAGAGGACGCCGTCGGGGACTGTGCGGAAGGCGTCAGCGGAAGCAGGGGAGAGCGAAGGAGGAAGAGGAGCGCACGACCGGCGGACTGGGCGATTTTGGCGAGCTCAAGCGTGCTGAGCGGCGCGAGTTCCGAGGGCTTGAGGATGACTGCGGATCGTGAACAGCGTCAGTGTCGTCTCCTCTGTCGTGGGAAAGAGCGAGTCTAACCCGAGTTGCCAGCCGCAAGTGCGAACGCTGCAAAGCGCCATTGTCAGCGTCCAGTCGCAACTTGTTGCCAGCGGACCGCGTTACGCACCAAGCTTCTTGATCGAGATGAGCAGCGGGTGGTTGAACGACGAGACGAGCGCGCAGACGCCGAGCGGTTCGCGCCGAACGTAGTTGAGGAGGTTCCCTCGAACAGGTTGCGTCGAGCCTTCTTCCGTTCGTGCGAGTGCGGCGGCGTAGTCGAACCACTCGTGCAAACGGCCGAGCTGGGTCGACATCTCGCGATAGGGTCTGAACACGCCAAGATTCAGTTAACGGTCAAGGTCGACGAGGACGGGCAGGCTCACCGCCCTGTCTGCTTGCTCTCCAGCACCGCCAGGTCCTTCACCTTTGCCTGGAACTGCCTCGAGATCTCCGAGAGCTGCGCAACGCGAAAGTGAGCAAGTCCTCCGCTCCGCAAGCAGACGAAGCGGTACCCACGACAGCCGCCCTGTCCGCCGGCGCCTTCCGACTCCATGTGCCAGCGTCGAACACTCTCTGCGCCTCCGTGATGGCCTCTGCGACCTGCTCGGGCGAGGCGGCGTCGCAGTGGGCGATGATCTCGCCTGTCGCCGGGTCCTCGATGGGGATGCTGGGTCATCGGGAGTGGCGGGGGCGGCCAAGGTGAAAGATCGGAGCATGTGTGTAGCGTCGAGCACATCTAGAAGGTCAGCGCAGATGCTAAAACCGCGGGATGAGGACGACAAGGTCAAGTGGGGGGAAACGCACCGCTCCGCCTGTCCCTGCACTTCCTTGCCCGCCAGCCAGATGGGATAGCTCTCCTTGACGGTGTACGACATGCTGTAGTAGCAGCTAGGCCTGCGAAGGCGTGAGCGAGAGAGGAGGACGAGGGAAAGAGAGATACGGCCGAGCCGAGATAGCGGGCGACGCATGCAGGCAGCGGAACGGCCATTTGAGGTCGAAATGATGCGATACAGACTGCAAACGACGGGAGGAACTACGACCGAGAGGGAGGAGAGAGGAAATCCCAGAGTTGAATCGGAAAGACAACAAGAGTTGAGCGGAACCACGAGGACGGAGGCATTCTAGAGACGCTGGAGAGGACGCCGTCTACTTGGGGACGGGAGGGTAGTCGATCTCGTCGAGGTAGTAGGCTGCGGGAGGAGCGGGAGTCAGCCGAGCTCGAAAAAGTCGGGGACGAGGATTCCGCTTACCAGTGTCGCCGCCCTCGAGCTCCGTCTTGCTCCAGCCATTGCCGAGCCACGCTGTGGAAATACGCAGGCGTCAGCGGAATGCGAAGCGGAAGAACGGAGGATGCGACGCACCGAGGCGGTTCTTGTTCGAGCGCGTGTACTCGAAGTCTTCCCACCGCGGGTTTTCGATCGTCTTGATGGCATGCAACGCCGACCCAGGCCATAATGCTGTTACGGGTCCCTCTTTTTTGAGGAGCGCGCGAACAGGCGCCATAACGTCAGCGGAAGGTTGGGAGCGTCGCAGGCGAGGAAAACGCACCCTCCAAGCCCCGCTTGTACCATGAGCGGCCTGAGAACGCGGGACGGGCATCAGTTCAGTCTCTTCAATGTGCAACGAGCGCGAGAGCAACGCGGATTGACGTTGGAACGAAGGTGTACAGCGGAATGAGGAGAGGAAGCGGAGGAGAGGACTATTGACTCACACTTCGTCGAGAACACGGTCTTCTGGAAGTAGGTGTGGACGTATTCCTGCCAGTCTGCGGACATTCACAGCGTTAGCCGTCGGTGAAGCGAAGGGAGCATCCAAGCGGAACATACCGTTAACAGCCTCTTGCTTCGCGGCCATTGTAATAACGTTCTCACAGACCATCTTGCCGAGACACTTGACGATGTAGTCAACCTCTTTCTCAAACACGACGAGGAGCGAGCCCGACCCTGCAAGGACGGAAGGATCAGCTATGACACCTGCCGCTTGAAGCCAAGCAGTTCTGCACGTACCGAGCGAGCTGTTCGGGCCATTGATGATGAACTGTGGGCGAGCACACAAGTCAGCAAGCTAGAAGCAATCAATGCGAAGCGAAGACGAGACTCACGTAGTTGGGGTGGTCGGGTCCGATAAACATCGACAGATACGACGAGGGAATGTCCTCCCACAGGTCTCGGACGTCGCTGCCATTCTTGCCGACAATCGGGACGCGCGGGCGGAACGACGTGTCGAAACTGTCCGAGCACAGGCGGAGAACGAGGTCAGCCTCAAATCTTCGCAGGAGGGGAAGGAAAGCGGAACGCACCCAGTAGCCGAGACGATCGTGTCGTACTCGCGGTGCTTGCCGTCGGTGGTCTCGATGCCAGTCTCGGTGATGCGCTTGATGCCGGTCGAGACAAAGTCGACGTTGTCGCTCGTGAGCGCCTCGAGGTAGCCTGGTCCGGGGGTCAAGCTGTGCGACGACGAAGGCAAGGCTCAGCGCTTCACGTGAGGTAGACGAGACTCGGGATGAAGGCCCGATGAGAAGGCTCCGAGACGCACCGACGGCAGCCAACCGCGAAAGTCGGGATGAAGACCTTGGCGATCTCGGGCTTGGTCTCGAGCTTCTTCTCCACTGCAAAGCGTACAGATCGTCAGCGCTGCCATGCGAGCATACCGAGGCGAGAGAAGCATGAACGCACTGAGCTCGCGGAAGGCGGCAACGGCGCCAGTCTGCAACTCGCTGCCCTTGAGGGTAACGCCGTGGACCGCATTAAGCTGCGACGAGACGAACAAATCGTCAGCAAAACACTCGCACGCGAAGAAGCACACCGCAACGCACCTCCTTCTCCATCGACTTGCGGAACTCGTGGTAGTAAGCCGGGTCCTTCTCGAACCGCTCCTTCTCCTCCTCGGTGAAGGTGTAGTTGTTCGCGTCAGGCTTGCGCTTGAGGAGCTCGGTCGAGGCGAAAGGCGTGGCGATCCAGGCGGAACCGCGGACGTAGTTGTCGACACGCTTGGCGTGAGGCTGGAGGGCGGGGACGATCTGGATCGCGGAGGATCCCTGCGAGTCGCGACGAGGAGCATGAATGCGTGCTACGAGGCCTCGACCAAGCGAGTCGAACGCACCGAGCCGATCACAGCAACCGTCTTGTCCTTCTCGTCCTCGGCCTTGGTCTCGTAAGCCGCCGAGTGAAGGAGCCGGCCCTGTACATCGGTCGGCATCGTTAGCTTCAAGTCCATGGACAGAGCAAGAAGACCAGCACGCACCTTGAACTCCTTGATGCCCGGAATGTTGGGCCAGTCCCACCTCGACAGACCACCCATTCCCTGAATGACCGCATCGACAACCGCCTCCTTCTCGCCGACCTTGTTCTCCTTCTCGTCGACAATGTCGAACGAGAGGTGCCACTGAGAGGTCTTGTGGTTCCACTTGGCGGCGGTGAGCTTGTGACCGAAGCGGAGGAAGCGCTCGAGCTTGTACTTGGCCGAGACGCGCTGGAGGTAGGCGAGGATCTCGCGGCCTGAGGCGTAGAAGTTGGTCCAGCGGTGCTGCGTGGGGAAGAGTGTGAGCGGCAGGCGCGAGAAGTCTCGGAAGAGAGGCGAGCGTACGTTGGGCTCAAAGGTCAAGCTGTAGCAGTGTGCGGGGATCTGCGAGAGCAACAGAGCGTTAGTCACGCGCGTTCATGAACGTACGAAAGCGCCGAGCGGAACGGACGTCGCAGCAAAGGCCAGGGTAGCTGCAAAGTGCGGAGGAAGCCATGTCAGCGCTCCGCGCTGCAAACGGCTGGAGTCTCGCGCGAAGAAGTGAACGCACTTGTTCTCAAACCAGGTACCGCCGACGCTGTGGTTCTTCTCAAAGATGTCGAGCTCGACGTGGTCCTTGAGGTGTTGGTCGATGCGGATACCGGCGATGATGCCTGAGAAGCCCGCTCCGACTGCGCACACGCACCACGGAGTCAGTTCATGCGTTAAAGGAGGAAAAGTCGCGCGCCAACGCACTCATGGCGACCTTCAACTTGCGACCCGACTCGCCGACCGGGTGGTCCTCGAGGACGAACGGGGCAGAGTCGAGTCCGCGCGGGAGACCGGTGAGGGGGTCGAGGTCGATGCTGATCCTGCATGGGAGCGAAGGAGGGTGAGCGATGCGTAGTGGCCGCGCAAAGGCGGAGCGGAGGAGAGGAAGATGGGTGGGGGAGAGTCAAGCGTACATGGTGTGCGTGTAGGATCAGGCAAGGTGAGGATGAAGCGAGGGAACAAGAGGAGAGAAGAGAGCGAGCGCAGACGCGGGGTGAGCGAGCAACGAGGGCGGAAGTTGGACGGTCGGGTGGAGTGCGATGGCCCTCGACGGCGGAAGTTGATGCTCCGGGGACCCGCGGCGGCGACGCGCGCGAGGTCCCGGCCTCCGCGATAGAACCGACTCGTTCACAGACGTCGCCAAAAGGCAGGTCCCCCTTCAAGCGGATGCTCATGTCGTGTACATCTGCAGCACCTGCGAAAGGCCAGCGAAGGAGCGAACGGCGAGCGCGACGAGGCAAACTTGTCGAAAGAGGAAGGTCAAACCGTCGAAGTTGTCTTCCTCTTGTTGGTCCTCCTTCTCGTCGCCGTTCCTCCTTCCGCCTGGACAGCCTCGCCGTTCTTCTGCGTGCGTCGTCGACGAGGGGGGATGCCGATCGCGCACTTGTCCCGACCGCAAGAAGCGGAGCCGGATTTGGGCGGAAGATGCGCTCCGTCCATGCGCAACAAAGCGCTGTCACAATCCGCGAACATAGTCGATGGGAACCGCGAGGTAGCCCACCCTTCAAGTAATGATGAGCGGAAGGAAGCTCGTCTTGACGTTGTCGGCGACGAGGTTGGCCGACGAGGTAGGTTTTGGACAGTTGAGGGCTTGGGGTGTTTGAGAGGCGTAGCAGTGTTAAAGGGGAGGACGACGGCACACCAAGGGATGGCGTGAAGCGGTCTGTACGCGAGAAGGGATGAGGTAGCGGATCCGACGGATTGCAGCGTAAAAGATGGCAACGACACAGAGTAGTATGATACAGCAGGCTTCCAAGCAACAGACGAAAGCCACGCTCACAGATTGATCGCCATGTCGACAGCGTACCCGCGAACGCGCATGAGGACGCACAGGCGGTAGTGCCACCTGCACAGCTCGGTATCCGGATAGTCGCTCTCGTCGTCTTCCTTCGAGACGCGCATGTCCGCGCGTGCGTACGACTTGCCGTGGAGTTGAGCAGCCTCGTCATCCATGTAGTCGAAGCAGTGGAAGAAGTAGCGGCCGTTCTGTAGCCAGTCGTTAAAGGTCAACGTCCCTTCCCTCCTCGCAGCCGATGCCAGATGTCGCAGACTCACCTGGTAGTGCATCGACCAGACGTAGCGGTCTGACCTGTGCAGGTTGGGCGAGAGGAGCAGACCGAAGGCGACTTCGTACGGTGCGGCGGTACCGAGCAGCTTTTCGTACACCTGGAGAGGAAAACTCGGGTCAGTACAGCCATAGCGGGCAATCCTGACAGCAACAAACATCGGTGCGGGCGGCGGGAACGAGGTGTGCGGCATCGCAATTTTCTCCGCGCTTGAAGCTGAACGGGCAGAACCCGTCGCGGATCAAAAGCCTCTCGCGGAAGTTGCTCTGCAAGCGGCGGGACGTGGTCAGTTGGCAGTTCCTCTGGCGATCAGGACTTCGTCGAACAACTCGCCTGGTCATCCGTTTGGCGAGAGGGCTCACTCTCTGTCTGGTCATCCAAGTCGACGTAGCCTGGCGGTGCGCTGCCAGGCGAGTGCACGCTTTCGGGACCACGCGCCTCCTTGAAGGCAACTCCAGGGTTGGCTGTATGGTCAGGCCGGGGTAGTCAGCACAAAGTGGACGGACGAGCGCAGCCTGAACGCACCTGGAACGAAGCGGTACAGCGCCTCTTTCGGCTCCTTCTCGAGATCGAGCGCCTCGTCGATATTGGCCGAATCGCGCAAAACTCCTTCTCCTTCGACAAGCATCTGCGCGACCTCCTGCACGAAGCGCAAGGTGTTGTCGCCGCCGAGACGGATGAAGTCGAGCGGGATCTTGATCTGGAGGGCGAGCTCGTCCGGGAACGAGACCGTGAGGCATTCCTGACGCGGCCAGAGCCTCCACAGGGGCACGTAGACCTCCTCGTTAGCGTCGGGCGCCATGGACAGCGAGGTCGACGAGGTGGTCGTCGTCAGACAGTGGGCAAGTGTGCGACGGCGCCGGAGCTTCGTGCGAGCGCGCCAGCAAGGTTATGCGGACAGCAGACACTTGTCCCAGCAGAGCAAAGCAGCCCAAGTGCACACAGAGCGGTGAGGGCGTTGTGGAAGGACGGAAGATTAGATGGCAGACCTGATTAGGCCTGATTAGCACGTAACCGCAAGCTGCCGCCCCCGATAGCCAACTCTCTTCCAAGCTGTTGTTCTCAAGCGGCGCAGCGAATCTTTACAATGTCCCATCATCGCTACTACGCGCCTAGTCCGTCTCCATCCGCGCCTCACCCTGCGCCTCACCCTCCGCCGCTCCTTCGCCAGCAACAGCCGTCGCCTGCCTCGCCGGTGCCGCCGCTTCGTCCTTCGGCTCCAGCCTGCTCAAGTACGGCTCGAGCGCGTCGCCTTCGAGGATGTGGAACGTCGTCAGCGCGGGCTTCTTGCCGCCTGTCGCGGTCGACGCGGGGAGGACGCTGGTCGTAGGAGGAGGTGCGTCGCTCGTCTGCTGGTCATCGCCGGACGACGCAGCCGAGGTTGTCGGAGCGAGTCCGACGATTCCCACACTCGTATTCAACCCACTCAACTCCTTGTCCTGCTGCAACGTCTCCCTAAGCGCCCTCAGTCCGTGTATGACGAGTTCGTCGAGCGAGGCGGAGGGGAAAGTCTCAAAATTGGCTTCGAGGTAGGTCTTGGCGGATTGGGAGCGCGCGCCGATCGAGAGGGCGTGGTAAGAGAGGCAGGAGCCTGACGGGGTGAACTCGTACAGGTGAGGGCCTTGGTCCTGCGCGAAAGCGAGCGTCAGCGAGTACTGATCGTCTACCACGACGCCACATCTTGCTGAAAGGCAGCACGAGAAGGTCGCGAAGGGCGAGCGAGACTCACATCGTAACCGGCGACAAGCAATCCAACACCATACGGCCTCTTCCCGTAGTGCTGCGTGTTGATCTGCGCCTCTACACTCGTCCCACTCGTCAACACCGGGAGAGGAGAATGCCGGAGAGAGGGGACGCACTGTCCGCGATCGAGCTGACGATGCGCGAGATGGGCAGGGGACGGTTGTAGAGCATGCGGGAGGACATGGCTTGCGTGCGCATGAAGTTGCTGTGCGCAGGACATTCCACATCAGTGAGCACGTGTTCTCGCCTGAGCGAGAACAGAGCGCCAGAAGGGAAACGGGGGGACGCACGAGAGGACCCTCGCGTCGGACGTCAATCCCGCAATCGCGACACCGATATGGTCATCGATGCGAATCAGCTTCTTTTGATAACTCGCCAACTCGCCCGTCGAACGCTGTTTCCACCAAGCCGTCAGCCGGGAATTGCGAGCTGGAAGGAGAGGGAAACGCACCTTGAGACCGAGGAGGACGACATGGGTGTCTGATCGCAGGCCGACGCAGGCTGAGCCTTGCTTGACTGCTTCGAGGGCGTACTCGACCTGTATGTCCGGGTTGACGCGTCAGCTCGCCGTGCGGAGGGAAGAGGAGGTTGAGGGCGGACGAACCTGGTGCAGCCGGCCTTGCGGCGAGAAGGTCGAGTTGTCGTTGTCGTAGGTGTTGCGGTGCATAGTTCACGACAGGCGGGAGAAAGATGGAGAGAAGGGAAAGGGAGCTGCCGTGATGAGAAGGGGAGAACAAGGTCAGCAGCGAGTTCTGGGACCGCGTGGCAGCCTGCGTGCGCTCCAGACGCCTGCAAAGAACACCTCGAGCGAGCTATTTAATGCTCCAACAGCCCTCGTTCCTTCGCTCTCCTCGACACCTCCCCGCCTCATCATCGCCAGTCCTCCCAACCGAACCGCCCGCTCCAGCGCCGCCCCATCGCCTCCACCTTTAGCCTTCCATCACAGCTATTGCATGCACAGCGCGCGAGCTTACCAGGCGCGGGTTGAGGGAGCGAAGTCGGAGGTGTGGTGCGCTGACGACGAGTTGGGCGGGTGAAGCGAGACAACGAAGCAATGCGGCGAGTTCAGGCGGAGTGTGCTAGTCCCGTTGACAAGCTAGAAGTATCCTGGGCCTGTTCTGCAGCGAAGGCGAGCGGTGAGGTTTCGTGAGCGCGAGAGCGAGATGAGGAGGAGCTGGTCCGCTCAACTCGCACCAAGTAAGGCTTGGACGGTCTAGTAAATCACGTTACACACTAATACATCGCTCTAGTCAGCTCACGCCTCGTCCCGAGCGAAAGGCAGCGACCTTCCCTCGTCGCTCTCATCTCTCCAAGCTCACTCTCCCACTCTCCGCTCCTCACAGCTAGACAGAGCCCACGATGCGCCCGCTCACCGAATCAGAAACCAAAGCGCTCTTCAGCAAACTCGCCAACTACCTCGGGCCCAACCTAGTCCACCTGGTCGACACTCCGGACGATGTGCGTTCCGACTCAATTCTCGCGCTTGGGGCTTGATGGTTGGGTTGTTGGGCGTGGCATACGGGTAGAGGGGACTGCGGGACTTGGTCTGGGTGCTGGCGGGCAGCCTGGGTGCGGTAGGGACGGAGGACGGGTCGTTGAGCGAGGTCGAGGCTGTGCTCAGCTCGAGACGGGCGGCGGGGAGGGACATGACGGGCCGGGTCAGCGCGACTCACAGGCGTAGTTCGAACCGGGCTAGAAGGAGCGGCGACCTTGACTTGGTCAACGGGGGAAAGGGCGGGACTTTCTTCAAGGAAGGGCGGGTTGCGTTCTTGCGCTTCAGGGACATATGACAGATGGTGCGGCAGGGTGAAGATGAGCGGTATGCGTGGAAGAGTCCTTCGCCAGATCGGGATGAGCGGGATGAGGACAGCTTTCGGGGCGGCATTTCTCGCTGGCTTAAGAGGAATCGCTTCAGGGTGCTCTTCCTGAGCCTTCGGCCGACGTTGGGACGGTTCACCTTCTGTTTGAGGGGGAGTACGACTCCTGGCGCTTTTTAGCAAATTCGCTTCTAAAGCAGCTCGACCCGCAGGTCATTTCCCTTCATCCAAAAAATGTACTAACACCCGTCTCCCTCCCCCTCACAGCCCCACGTCTTCCGCCTTCACCGCTCTCGCGTCTACTACATCCGCGAATCCCTCATCCGACACGCGATCTCGGTCCCTCGCGCAAACCTTATCTCGCTCGGCGTGTGTCTGGGAAAGTTTAGCAAGACGGAGAAGTTTAGGTTGCATGTGACGGCGCTGGATGTGCTTGGGCGGTGGGCGAAACATAAGGTGCGTTCAGTGGTGTACTCGGTTCGAGGCGACGAGAACTGAGGATTTCCTTCTCCCCTTTCTTGACTCCTCATCGTACGTTCGCCCGCCCGCCTGCTTCGTCCGCATCGCTTCTCCATCGCTTCGTCTCGCCTTCACCTTCTCCCCGCTCCGGACTGCACCTGCGCCTATATCTTTCGATTCTCCCGCCGACTTGCCGACTCTCCGCCGTCCTCCCTTATTCCCCGTCGACTCACTCGCTCCACTTCCACCGTCTCTTTCTCTCCCTGGTGCCTCGAACGCCCTCCCGGGACGCAGGTCTGGATCAAGCCGAACGGCGAGATGCCCTTCCTCTACGGCAACCACGTCGTCAAAGCGCACATCGGCAAGACCTCTGAAGACATCACAGAGCACCAAGGCGTCGTCATCTACTCGATGAACGACATCCCGCTCGGTTTCGGAGTGACGGCGAGGAGCACGGTTGATACGAGGAAGGTCGACCCGACTAGTATTGTCGTCTTCAACCAGGCGTGAGTCCCGGAATTTTCGCGTTGTCGTGACAGCTCATTGCACGTTGAGCATTGGCGCTGACGTTCATTGCGCATCCGACTCGCAGCGATGTCGGAGAGTACTTGCGTGACGAGGTACGCTCAGCCCTTCTCGTTCTCGCACTGAGGGCGTTCTCGCAACATCTCGCTGACGCGCACTTGGTATGCGCCCGCAGGACACCCTCTTCTAGACATCCCGCTCTCCTCCTTCGCCTCTCGCTCTCGGTCACCTCCCTCTCCCGTCGCTTCCCGGGTTCCTCTCGGTCTGGTTGCTCGTATCGCACGCACACCCATGTTGTCACTTCATAGCTCCTCCCTCTCCTGGTCGCTGCTGCAACCCTTCCATCGAGCGTACGCGATCCCTCCGTGAGCGGCCTCTCGTCCGCGCGAGCCGTTCGACTGCTCCGCTCTTCGGGCGCGATATCAGGGAGCTGAGACGACGCGCGTGGGTACTGTCGTGGATGGTGGTACGGCAGGAGTCGGGATGAGGTCGACGGAGGCGAGGCCAGGCGGATCAGGCGGGCCGGTTTGGCTAGGTCTGGCTCGAGGAGGGTCAGTCTCTTCTGCTGATAACCGCAAGCACGCAAAGAGGATAACGCACCGCTTCGATTCCCCAATCTCGTGCACTTCAGCAGCGGCTCGTCGGGGGAAGCTGGCTTGCGGTTGTCGAGGCGTTGTTTTCGTCGAACTTCGGCAGGGAAGGGCGACTTGAGTGAAGACTTCTGTCGTCGGAGGGGTCTCACGAGGTCGCAAGCGAGTACTGTAGACGCTGCGGTCCAAAAAGGTCAGGCTGGACGCAGAAACTCGACAGCGAGCGGACGGGCGACGCACCTGGGCAGATTGCTCTCTTCAAGCATTCGTCGCGCACTCCGCTCACACGAACCCACCCACCTCGCCCTCCGCAAACCTCGCTCCCTCCTCGCCCGTCTCAAACCCCTCGAACCCTGCCAGTCCCTCGTCAAACCCCGTCTCGCGACCGCCCAACCCCTCAACCTGCCACCGCTCAATATTGAACGCCCTATCCGTCCACCCCCTCTCCACATCCAGCGCATCACGTCCAACCGCCTCCCGACCCGCCAACCTCGACTCCTCAACCCCTACAGCCCGGGGCGGTCCAAACACAGCCGGCGTCTCGTACATCCATTCGTCGCGTTCTGCTTCGTCAAGCATCTTGCGGAGGTAGTCGATCGCCCGTGATTGGGCTTCGTCGACGTCGATGTCGACGTCGGTTGGAGGGACTGGTGCGCGAATTCGAGAGGGGATGTCTTTCCACCCGAATCCTGGATCCGGCGTCGTGCTCGGCGGCGAAGCAGAGAGGAACTCTAGTGCTCGCGCCTCTACGTCTGCGTACGGAGCGCCCGCGAGCGAGTCGACGACGGAAGAGGAGGTGGTGCTGCTTGCTCCGGGGGAGGGAGGGTGCGCGAAGGAGGGGTCGAAGGGATCTAGTGGGTCTGCAGAGGCGGAGAGGGCTGGCGAGGCGCCGGGCGAGAAGTACGAGTTGGCTTCGAGCGGGTTGGGTGATGAGGGGTCGTGGTGAGACGGGTCGGGTGTGGACATGGTGTGGGTGCGTGTGTAACTTTGTGAGGTCTACCGACCCAGCAGCGGCACCAGCAGAGCCCAGGAGACACGGTGAGCTGAAGAGGGAGAGCGTCAAGAGCAGTTCGCAGGCGACGACAGCAAAGAGGCCGCTCTCAGCTCGAGCAGCCTGGCGTGTGCTGGCTGGAACGTAGACACCTCAGCAGAACCGGACTCGCGAGAGGAGCTGAGTGCGAAGTGAAGTTGCAGGAGTGCGAGAGAGCGAGGAGGAGAGGAGAAGTGATTCGAAGAGCTGCCAGATGTGGAGTAAGGGAGAGGGGGCGCTAGTCGGTGTGTAGAGCTCGAGGGTGTGTCGACGCGAAAAGAGGAGAGGCGAGGGGTGTGAAGGGAAGGGGAAGAGCACAACGAGCGAAGAAGTAATGACAGACAAGGACCTGCGCGACTCATGAGAGCGCAGAGGGGTGGGATAAGAGGTAAGGAAGAAGATGGTGATACAACGAACGGAACCGTTTCAACGAGTTCAGACAAGGACAGCCTAGAAGGGCATCTCGTTCTCCGACCCGAGGGTCGACGACTGTCCGAGTCCCGAGGGCTTCTTCTGCGCCGCGCCGTTGCCGGACTGTTGTTGCTGCTGCTGCTGGGCTTGGAAGGACGACGAGAGCGAGAGAGGCTTGCCCCTGTGCGCGCGTAGAGGACTTGTCAGTTCCGCTCGCTCGCATTATCGACCTCGACGCGCGGCGACTCGGCAATGCGCCTTGTGATCGCACGTCGGAAAAGCAAGGAGAGAGCGAAGCGGGGGAACGCACTTGGTAAAGTGCCGCTGCTTGCTCTGCGCGAGCTTCTTGGTGCAGGGCGAGACCATGGCGTCCGTGGGGGAGTGGAAGGCGCCGCTGTTGGGTGCGCCGAGTGCCATTCAAGGTAGAGGGTGGGGGGAAATTGCGGAGATCCACATAGCAGAGGCGGCGAAGTTCGGAGGGACGACGAGGAAGGTGACGAGGAGGCGAAGGTCGGTGGGCGTGACGAAGGTGGTGGGGACACAGAACAAGCACAGACCGATCGAATTGCGGCGTCGGAGAGGGACGGGCGTGCAAGGAGCGCAGGAAACGACGTTGGTCAGCCGCAATTCACCAAGTTGAACGATCCGTCCTCGCCGACCTGCGCGCGCCCACACCACCACGAGACGAAGCGCGCACTCACCCAGCCTGTGCCATCTTCTTCATGAGGAAGCTCTTTGCGCCGAGCGGCTGCTGCTGGTTTTGGTTGGGTTGCTGCTGGTGCATGGGCTGGATGGACTCGGTGGACGCGGTCGAGTGCGACGAGTGCGCGGGCGAGGCGGTGGTGATCTCGAAGGTGGGTGCAGACATGGCTGTGTGTGTTTTGTGAGCGTCTAGAAGCGTGAAGAGCAGAAGGGAGAGGAAAGTTGAATGAAGGTTCGCCCAGCGAAAGGCAAAGACGAAGAGTCCCCCTGTCAGCAGCCGCCTTCTCTCGCTTGCGGCCATCCTGCACGACTGATTGGACTTCGCAAGGCATTCATCAAGCTCTGCAAGCCCTTGTCGCTGCGCCAGTCCAGCTTCAAGCGAGGGAGACCGCCTCGTCGTCGAGCAAGCAACAGCTCTTGCACTCGTCCACTCCGCTCACACCGCCAGGACCTGCTGTGACTGGGCTCGATAGACTGCTACAGACCGATTAGAGTCCCAACAGAGGCCGCACCGCTTCCCGTCGCCGCCACCTCGAACTCCACACGCTCTCATCCTCATCAACCCACGCCTCTCTCGCCATGCCCCGCCCCCGCCTGAACGCCCTCCGTTCCCGGTCCGACTCTACCCACCGCCCTTATCCCTTACCCAGCCCCGCTCCCTCAACAACCGACTCCGACCCCATTCCTTCCACCTCAACCGCCCCTCCCTTCGATCCCGACCGCAAACTCGCGTGCTTGCCCAACTTGCCGCCCGAGTTGAAGGCGCTGATCGTGAGGAAGGTTGCGGAGGTGGATATGGAGGCGAGGGAAGATGATTGGGAGGATGACAGTGAGAGCGAGGAGGAGGACGGGAGTACGATCAGTGATGAGGAGCCGAGCGAGGACGAGGCGAGTGGCAGGTGGAGGGAGAAGGCGCTCAAGCAGGTGCGGAGGGACAAAGCAGCGTGGAAGAACTTGCAGGAGCAGGTCGATGCCGACTTGGACGAGACCGGAAACCCGACGCTAGCCTCGCTCGAAAAGATGCGCGACCATCTCATGGAGGTCGGCGCGGCGCAGGGATACGAGTCGGGTATCGTCGCGCTCTCGCTCGTCAGCCGCGAGTTCAACGAGCTCGCGAACCCGTTCATGTGGGAGGTGCGTGCGATCATCCTCCGTCTTACTCGCAGAGAATTGACGAGCCTTGCTCCGAGCAGGCCATCGACTTTGAAGACCGGTCGAACGAGTCCATCATCGACTGCATCAACCTGATCCTACCCAAGCACGCGCGGCACGTCAAGGTCCTCGAGTTTGGCCAGGCCGACGACCGGATGCTGCGGTTCGACCCGGAAGGTCCAGGGTTCGGCTCTCACGACCCATTCCGCCCCATCTCGCGAATTCACCGCCGCGTTGTTGAGGAAGCCGAGCGGATTGGCGGCGTCGGCACGACGGACGTGGAGGGCCGCCCGCTCTTGCCGGGCATTCGCGAGTTGCGCACGAGGAGTCTCTTACTCGCCGAAGTCGTGCGGCTCTGCCCGAACGTCATCGAGCTCAACTGCGAGACGTGCCCCAGGTCGTACCCGGAGTGGGCGTCCGGTCTGGACGGACTTGCCGCGCAGGAGGACCTCGAGAAGCTCCTCTACATCACGGACCACGCCCTCGAAGCGGTCAAGAAGCACCTCGCGCACCAGCTCGTTGACCTGACGCTCGTCGTCAACGGCGAAGACGAAGGCTACACGACAGAAGGCGACCTCGCCTCGATCCTCGCTGTGTGCCCGAACCTCGTCCGACTCCACGTCGACTGTTTCGCCCCGACCGGCACGTACGACATGCGACGTGACCTCTTCCGCGCGTTCGAGCGGCTCGACAAACTCGAGATACTCACGCTTCAAGAGGGGACCTTTGTCAATGACGAGTTTGCCGCGCTTGACTGGCGGTGCCCGTTGCGGGTTCTCGCCCTCGCTTCAGCCGAAGACCTCTCGTTCCCATCCTTCTGGGACCTCATTCACAAGTTCTCCTCGACTCTCGAATGCCTCGACATCGACGAAGTTCCGCACACGAACGTCGAGCAGGACAACAAAAAGTATGTCGGTCGTCACGTCTCCCTCCCTCGTCTCGACACGCTCGTCATCTCGACGCAACACGAGTCGGCCTTCCTCCTCGAATCGTTCGTCCAGTGCCCGATCCGCACCTTCGGACTCGGATTCTGCCCCGCCGTCTCCTACGCCGACATCGAGCGCTTCGTCGCCCTCCACGGGCAGACGCTCAAGCGCGTCGAAGTCAAGCACGATGCGGCGCTCACTGAGGCGCAGGTGGAGAGCTTGGAGGTGTACTGCCATGCGAAGGGGATCGAATGCGAGTTGCTCGAGGACGAGGGGACGGACTCCGAGGAGGAGGACGACCCGAGCGAGTGGGGGGACGAGGATGCGCTGGATCATGATGCATGGACGGAGGAGGACGAGGACGGCGGGAGCGACTGGGGTTCGGACGTTGGGCTTTGAGCGGTTCGATTTACTCGACGGGCGGGACGGAGCTGTCGTCGCCACTTTCTCTCGCAACGTCGCGACGTCGCAACCAAGACTCGACTGGAGCCACCCATGCTTGAAGTACCGCCTGCTCTCGTCAGTCGTCGCGCTCGTCAGGCCTCGCTTGTTATTTAGATTCCCTTCGACACCGCCTCTTCGACTCCTCTTTATCGCCTCCGACGGACTTGCCGTCCTTCTTCCTACCCCCCTCTCGGGCCCGAGTTCGAGAACACGACGGTCCGCGGATTTCTTGGAGCGCTCGCACCTCGAGTTCGACTGTCTCTTCCTTCTCGCTCTCTTCCTTCCTTTGCTCCCCGGTATTACACTCGTGCTACCCGTTTCCGTGGAATGTCCCACTATCCGCACTGGGCGAACAATTTCGACGACATTGCACGCATCAGCCGGGCGCGCCAGCAGGAGCTCGAAGGTGAGTTCGCCCGCATCTCCTTTTGCTCGAGACCTCACGACTCACTCGCGACGTGGGCAGATGCGCCGGTGCACGAAGCGGCTCCCGTTCCGTTGCAGATGGCACTCACGGCTGGCGAGGCCTCTCCACCGGTCGCTATGACTCCCGACCAGTTGTTGCATCGGCGCTTGCCGAACCTCGTCTGGCAGTACCTGAGGTGCTGGCAGACGGTCGTGTGCAGGCTCGGGGAACCGGAGAAGCCTAAGGGACTGGTTACGATGACCCGTATGGCGCCAGGTGACGGCATGACCGGTGCGCGGGACAGGCTGAAGGACGCAAACCTGGCTGTGCTGACACTTGCCCTTGCGCAGAACGGTCCGCGCACCTCTTCACCGTATCGCCCATGTTGACGAACAAGATCTACCTTGTCGACAACGGTCCGCGCCATCGCTTCAACCTCCCCAACGCCGGCCCGCTCATCTGGATCGCCAAGGATCCTGCCAACGTCGGGACGCCGAGTCACGGAACCGCGGACGTCTCCGCCCCTTACCCCAGGCTCGACTTTCTTTTTGGGCACGACGCGCAGACGGGCCAACGGCGGGGAGTCCTTCACAAGCAGTATGCGGAGTGGGCGAACGGACGGTATGGCGCAGCGCCCGAGTATACGCAACGCTGGACAATCGATTCGGACAGTCCGCACCGTGAGCGGGTTCCCTACCTCTCTCTCTGTGCGTATGTCGCGGACTGATATTCTTTCTTCTCCTCCTTGTACAGTGACCGAGGCGCAACGAAACCCTCTCAAAGGACCATTCCAGCGCGTCGCTTGGCGTATGATGGGTCCGTTCGATGCGCACGGTGTCGAGCAGGACCCCTCAGTGCTCGTCGAGCACGGCGAAATCTGGCACCCGACCAGTACTTTCCACCTCCTCAAGGTCTGGCACGCCTCAGCACCACTCCCCGTCCACTTTGGCATCAAGGTCCTGGGACTTCATGAGCCCGGATCGAGGGCCGCAGGCGAGTCGGCCGCGGTGTTGAGGTAGACGCGTGAGGGAGGGGCGGGAGGCGGAGACGTACTTGCGCACTTTGGTCGACCTTCTCAAGTCTGTTTTCTCCCTTCGTCTTGCGTGCTCGAGAGTGCTTCGCAATCGCAAAGCAAGCAGCAAGATCGCTCTATGTGGCGAGGCTACAGAGCGTACGGCTGTCAACCGCTGTGTCGCCGTATGTCGTCCTCCGCCCCCTCATCTCCCTTCATCGCGTCGCCTTCTCCGCTGCGGGCTTTCCTTGACAAGCGAGGCTGTGCTGTCGGAGCTTGTCTTCCTCGCTGTCCGCGGACTTGCCGCCCTCCCGCTTGGGGTCGTTCTCGGTTCTCACTCCTCTCTCTCTTTCCTTCTCACACAAGCGCCGTGAACTGAGCGTCTGTGCTACGCGACCGATGGATGACGAAGACATCTTTGCTGCGTTCACGCACCTGAGCCCCGGCCGCGAGGCTTACGAAGTACACGAAGGTGCGTCTCTTCCATTCTCCAGTGCTTCCGCAAAGCTGTTGCCCAAGGCTTGGCTGACAACGCGTCCGGTGCCCCTTGCCACAGAGGAGGACACGATGCCGACGCTCAACTCGCCCGTCCACCCCGTCCCCGTCGCGCAGACGCCCGGCAACTTTGTCCGACAGAACTTTCCCGACGTCGTGCACAGGTACATGCGCTTCTGGCACACGGTCCTGTGCGGAAAGCACGAGATCGACTTCATGCATTGGTTCGAGCCCGAGGTAAAGCTTCTCGCTCGTGGTTCCGGCAGGACAGGTGCGCTCTTCGCTTCGCAATAATTGTATCCGGCTCTCTCGCTGATGTTCTTCACGTTCTATACGGAAGCTCGCGACCCGCTCTTCTGCACCGCTTCGCCTATGACGACTCCGCTGTTCCTCATCGACAACTACTACGTCCAGGGCGCCGGACCGCAGATTTGGGTCAACGATCCGGCGGTCTCACCGGTCCACCAGTCGACAGAAGTCTCGGGGCCGTTCCCCGAGCTACAGTGGAGCAGCACGCACCAACAGATCTACGTAAGGGCATACGAGGACTGGCGAAGCGGAAGGTATGGCGGCGGGCAACCCTGGACGGTCGACTCGGCAAGTGATCGCTGTGAGTCTCTCGCGCATCATTGACACAGCCTAAGTCTGAGAATGGCACGCCCTTCACAGTAAGCGACAGCAACTCGTTCACGCTCAAGGGCCACTTCCATCGGGTCATTTGGCGGATGCTGGGACCGTTCGAAGAGACTCGGCACGGCAGGGTTCGGCACGACCCGTCTGCACTTGTCGAGCACGGCGACAAATGGCGCCCAACCTACACGATCCACATCCTCACGCTCTATCACGGCTCCAATCTGAACACGCCCTTCCACTTCGCCATCAAGTTTCTCTCGCCACACGAACCGACCAGTCGCAGCACAGTTGTAGAGCCGCATATGCTCTTCAGGCAGCAGTAGACTTTGGCGCAGCGCAGTATGGCGTTACACGACTTCCCTTCCTCCTGCATTCCCAAGTCACCTTTTCCCTTCCTCGCTGTGACTGTTCGCGCTGCGCAATTCACCCGTCTGAATGAGAGGGAGGACGAGAGAGAGAGAAAGAGAGAGAGAGAGCAGACGAGGCGCAAGACGGTTGCCAACGATGCGAGATGCGATAGTTACTAGTCCGAGCCTTCCCAAGCTCCGTGTCGCCTACTCACCGCACACTCAGCCCCTCTCCGTCGTCATCCTCGTCAAATCCGCCTTTCCGCCGCCGCTCATCGTCGTCGGACCGGTCTTCCTCGTCGTCCTCCACGCTGTCTAGCTCGAAGACGCTCCGGGGACTCTCGGCCAACCAGATTCCCTCGCTCCCTCTCCTACCGCCTGATGTGCCTCGTCCGCCAAGTCCAACGTAACCACTCCGCGCTCGCCGTCGCTTCAACCACCTCCAGACGACGAAGCCGGTACCAGCGCCGCCAGCACTGAGGACGGTCGCCCAAAACGTCCCTCGACTCTCGCTCTCCCGCTGTTCCCGCTGCCGCTGCTCCCACGCCCGCTCCATCACTTCGCGTCCGAGTGCCGCGTAGTGTCCGCCAGCGACGGGTCGACTGAGGAAACCGACGCTCCAGCCTTCCTGCGGCGTGATTGAATCGCCAAAGACTGCGTTCTTCGATTGGCGGAAGTAGCGGGCGAGGGCGGAGTGGAGAAGCGAGCGCGACTGTGAGGAGCGAGGGAAGAGTGCGGCGGTCCAGGCGAGCCAGTCGGTCTTTGTTCGAGTCTTGAAGCGGGAGTCGAGTGGTGGACCGAAGGGTTCTGCGGGCGGATTCTTCGGGTCAGCCTGGGCTGCCGAGGTGAGGTGGATGAGCGCACCGGCGACGGTCGGGTAGAAGCGGTCCTGCATCTCGTAGATCTCCTCAGAGAAGACGTAGTCGTTCGTGAAGAGGAGGCGATCGAAGTATAGGTTGTACTGCGATGCGAGTGCGTCAGCGTGTCGTATTCGGGCCTCCGCCAACACTTCGGTCGCGAGATAAGCGAGATACGCAGCTCGAGACGAACAGAGCGATGCGACTCACGTGCATCACCCAGCTGCTCTGATTGTTGTACTGGCCGAGCAGGTGCGACTTGTCGGCCGAGACGGCAAGTTCGAGGAACTGCTCGCGGAATCGCTCCGACACGCTCTGCGCAACGCGAAGAAGGGGTCAATCGTACGCTCCGGGATTGCGTGAAGGCGATACGCTCGCTGGTGGCGTTGATTGCATAGCAGTGACGAGAGCAGGAGGATCCGACTCACCTTGAAGTGATCGCGGTCTGCGTACTCGCCCAAGTTGTGCGCAATCTCGCTCATCGACCTCAAGCCGACGATGCCCTTGATGACCTGCCAACATAACTTTGAGTCAATCCCGTGCATGAGAGGAATACGAAGCGCGAGAACAAGAGCGTACGAGCGACGTCTGGTTCGGAGCGGCGCCGAAAACTGCGAGGGGGAGGATTAGCAGGGTGTAAGCAGAAGCGAGGCGAGCTGGGCCTTACAATCGTCCGTCGTGCCTGCAGGACCGCAAATCGAAACATCAGCAAGCACTCCTATCGGCGGAAGCGGGAATGCGGAACGCACGCTGGTTGCCTGGGAACAAGCTGTTCTCCTCGAGGTACTGCGCCCACCGCTTCAGGAGCGGATAGTACTCCCTCGCCTGCGCCCATGCCATCCTCGCTCCCTCTCTGCGATGATCCCGCCCAACTCCGACCTCCGCTTCCCAGCCAACGGGCGGTCGAGCATCCGAACCGACGCCGTCCCACCAGTGCAGCAGGCGCTGGTGCACTGCGAGTGGCGCGATGGACGGTCGCGAGACCCGCATACCTGCGAGAGCGAGGGCAAGCATGTTGCCTGCTTCTTCGATCGGAAGGCCGGGGTAGAGGAAGTCGTTGTGACCAGTCGCGTTTGGGTAGTGGTCGCCGAGGTCGTGCGCTGGCGGGGTGGGCATGTACAGACCGGTCGACATGTACCGGTAGATCGGCTCGAGCAGGAGAGGGAGGAGCGTCGGCGAGGAGTAGAGGAGGAAGGGAAGGAAGGGCGTGATCACGTCGACTGTCTGGACGTTGCCGTTCGAGCTGATCTCCTTCAGCATGACTGCGTGATGGGATGTCGTTAGTCAAGCGTGACACGAGCGAGTGCAGCGTCAACGCACCCATCGCAGGAATCGGCTCGCCCGTGATCGGACTCCACGCAACCAAGCCCGCCTCCGTGCTCCCCGACTCGTCCCAGACCGGCTCAAGTGCCATGAAGACCTGCCGCGTACTGATAGCGACAACATGCCCGTACTCCTGGTCCTCGACCGCTCGTGCATCGGCGTAGAGCTTCGAATTGTACGCGTCGCTCATATCTTTCGCGGTTGAGTAGTCGTCGAGGAACCAGCTGAGGAGGTGTTCGACTGTGTGGAAGGTCGATGCCCAGAGCGGGCGGAGGTGGAGAAGGCGAGGAGAGTCGGCGGTGCCGGCCATGTAGCGGACGAGAGGGTCGCGGACATGGCCAATGGCGAGAAGGGCGGAGCGATGTGAGGTGGGCGTCGAGGGAGAGACACGGCCGAACGTGTGAGAAAAGGCGAAGACGGGTTCGTCAATGATGAGGGAGGAGTTGCTCGACGATCGAGACCGAATAGGTCGGGGCGAAGTCGAATTGCTGGTGGCGGGAAAACCGCCGGTCTGCGCGAATGTCCGCCGAGTCTGCTTCGCGTCGCCGCCAGCAGAGAAGGTCGTCCGTATGGGCGACGCAGCGGGCGTCTTCGCCGCGTACCAAACGTCGCCCTGCAAGATCCGATCCGTCGAGACCAACTCGCCTGAAAACGGATCCTTCTTATACGCCTCCTCAAATATCCGCTGATTCCGTAGACGTGAGCGCAGACCCGTCCAGCCCTCCTGCTTTCGCTCGACTGCCTCCCACTCGATCTGCTCGTCCTCCTCGTCTGCCAGCCACAGACCGTTGATCTCGCTGTACGCCTCGACTTCATGCGGCTGGCCATCGAGCGACTCGACGGTGAGGTGGAGGTACGAGAACGGGACGGATTGGCGGAAGATGTCGGCGGGAGTGACGGGAGAGAGGAAAGAAGCGTGCAGGGCGACGGTAGGAGGGTCATTCGTCAGGGTGAAAGCGGTCTCGGCGGCCGTATGTCGTACAGATGCGTTAACAGCAGCAGGCCCTGCCAGTTCAAGGTAAGCGAATTTGTCTCAACGAGGGAGGACAGGACGAACAGTCTGTCAAGTTGCCCATCCAGTTCCACGTCTCGCCATCCACCCGCAGCAAACCCTTCCAGCCGAGCGGCATCGTCGTCCAGAACTGCGGGTGGCAAGGTGAGCAAGGAATGGCGCAAGCGAAGGAGACGAGACGAACATGCGGGTCCATCGTTGCGAGGTTCTTGTCCTGCCGACCAGTCAAGTACGCTCCGACGTAGGGCGACCGTACTGCTAGTGGAACGACCTGTGAGCATCGTTGAAAGCTCGTCAGCATGCGCAACGACCAGAGGACTCGCCAGAGGACGCACGATCGGTGTGTAGTCCGTCTCGTCCGGCAGAGCGGGCGCGGTGGCCGCCGCGAGCACGAGGGCGGTCAGCGCTCGCAGCAGCATCCTCACAGAAGCAGCAGCAAGAGCGGGCGAGCTTCGAGCGGAGGGGAAAGAGGCCAAGCGAGATGAGAACCGGAACTTGCTGCGCGTCGCGACGCCAGCGGAAGGCGGAGACGAGCAAGATGAACGGAGTTGGCGAGTACGACGCCTAGCGACAAGAGCAGCTCCTCGAGACGACAGCCAGCAAGAGCAATGCGTTGAGCGAGCGGTCGCAGGGTGAGCGAGAGCGCTGGCGAGGAGGAGAGCCATCGCAAGAGCCTTTTCGCAGGAAAGCAACTCGCCATGGACTCGAGGTGTGCTAGATACTGCTTTGTTTCAGTACAAGGTGGTAGGGGAGTCGCTACAACACCACCGAGGAGGGGTAAACCATGTCGGCGCGAAGGAGCGGGTGTCGAGGTGGAGCGTTTACTCCTCGTCGTCGCCAGTCTTGGCACCGCCGCGCTTGCCCATCTCCGAGGCGCGCTCGCGGTCACCGCCGAAGCCGTGCCCCGAGTTCATGCGCTTGTCGGGCTCGCCGCTGTGGGAGAAGAGGGTCGAGGTCAGCCAAGGCTCGGAGGCGACGACGGTGAAGGGAGTGAACGCACTTCTTCTTGAGGCCGCCGTGCTCCGAGGGCTTGTAGACCTCGTCGGGCTGGGTCGAGCCGCCCTTCTTGCCCATCTCCGACGCGAACTCGCGGTCGCCGCCGAAACCGTGCTCAGAAGACTTGCGGGCGTCGCCGTCAGACTAATGGGCGAGTTAGCCGATGAAGGTGAGGAGGAAGGAGGCGAGGCGAGGGATGAGAGGAGAGGCGGAGGGGAGGAGGAGGAGAGGAGGAGAAGGCGGAGTCGAGGGCGGAAGAAGACCGAGGCAGTCAGCTTCTGATGGATGCGAGCAGAGAAGGGGAATGAGCGCACCATATTGATTGATTAGTTGGGTGGTGGGGTGGGTGTGGTCGAGTGAAGTGCGAGTGTGGTGAAGGAGAGAGAGAGAAGCGAAACGAGCGGGGCGGGCTTCTTGTACCCACGGACTGACATCACCAGCTTTCGAAGAGCAGGTCACAAGGTAACGCTTTCAATCAGCGATAGCGTCAAGAGGCAGCGACTCGCGAGCATCGAGAGAAGGGTTTCCCGTCCGGCAAACGCCGTCCCCATCGAACCGCTTCGCGATTCCTTGCCTCGCAGATCGTCCTGCGCAATGCAGGAAACGTCAGCCCAGGCTAGACTTCATCGAGAGAGAGGGCAGCCAGGCGTACGATCACGATTCGCGGAGGTTAGGAAGGTCATCGGAGGAGGACGCAATGGCTCGCGAGGCGAAGTTCGCAACGTCAAGTCGCATGTATTCGGCTGAGGATCGCTTGATGAAGTGCGGAAGCCAAAGCGGTAGCGGGAAGCTCGTTCAACCGCGGCGAAGAGGGAGAGAGCAGCAGACGACGAAGATGGAGCGAGCGGCCCACGACGGCAGACCAGGTTGAAGAGGCGAAAGATCGATAATTACTGGCAACAAGGAAAGGATGCAAAACGATAGCAGAAGACAAGGGCGAACGGGACGACTCGCCTGCGAGACCGCTCCTCGAAGTCGCCTCACGACCCACCGCTGCTGGACCCGTTGTCCGAGCCGTTTTGGCTGAACGTCGCCCGCGTTGGCGTCTGCTGGCTGGCGGCGAGAGCGTCGGGGTCGCGGATGAAACCGTGCTGGAGGAGCTCTTTCGCGGAAGGGCGATCGGTGTGCTCGATTTCGAAGGTTTGCTCGAGGAAGTCGTCGGCTTCGGATGAGATGTCGTCGGGTACGGTTGGTCGGACGGATGAGCCGATCTGCGGGACGTCTACGGTCAGCGAAAGATGCGGCGCGAGTGGGTGAAGGCGCGGCGACGCACTCGGAAGATGGCCTGCATTTGCGTCAGGTTCGCCCATGGGTGCGCGCCCGTAAGCATCTCGACGACGAGGCAGCCGAGCGACCAGATGTCGGCCTTGCTCGTATACGCCGTCTGCTTGACGACCTCGGGAGCCATCCAATAGACGGAACCCTGCAGCGACGGGCGGTGAACCTTGGCGCCGGTGAGAAGGGCTGCGCGCGCGCGGTGTCAGCCACTGCGAGTTGTCAGGAGCACGAGCGCAACGCACTGTCTTCGACCTTCTTCGAAATGCCAAAGTCGGAGATCTTGATGTTGCCCTTGTTGTCGACGAGAATGTTCGCGCCCTTGATGTCGCGGTGGATGATCTCGCGCTCGTGGAGGTAGTCGAGACCCGTGAGGATCTGTCGCACGAACTTGCTGACCAGCGCTTCTTCGAAGGCGCCGTAGTTCTGGAGGAGCGCGGCGACGGATCCGCCGGGGACGTATTCGAGGAAAATGTTGAGATGCTGGCCGTCCATCGACGAATCGAGGTACTGCACGATGTCTGCGGAGGGTCCCGTTAGCGGGACGCCGAACGGAAAGCTGTGGAAGCGGACTCGCTCTCGTGCTGCAAGTCCTTGAGCAGCTCGATCTCCCGCTCGAGCGCCTCGAGCATGCCCTTCTTCCGCTCCTCGTTGTGCGTCTTGCCCGTCGGGAGCTCGACTTGCTTGACGGCCATGAGCGAGCCCGTCATCGGGTTCATGCCGAGGTAGACGGAGCCGAACGAGCCGGCGCCGATGAGCGCGCCCTTGATCCACTTCATGCCCTTGGCTGCGGGTCGAGAAGCCGTCAGCATTGCGTGAGGAGCGTAATGAGAGCCGCGAAACGCACACTCGGGCTTGGCGGTTCCGGGCTCGTCCTCCTCCTCGCTCGTCTCGTCGTCCTCCACCTCGTCGCTCAAGTCACCCTCGTCACTCAGGCCCGCGTCAAAGTCGCTCGCCTCGTCATCGCTGGCGTCGCTGTCACTGTCGCCGGCCTGACCCGCCTTGCGCCAGCTGACGCCGCTCGCCCGCCTCGTCTCGAGTTCGGCAGTGACCTCGTCGACGGTGATGATGCTCGCCGCGTCGCTGTCCTTGCTGCGGCGCTCCCACAAGCTCTGCGCACCGACGCTGAGGCGAGAGGAAGCCGACATGCGGGACATGCGGCGTGAGAGGCGGCGGCTGCCGATAGTCGGCGCGGCGAGGGACGATGCGAGCGAGCGAGTGTCGGCTTGATCGGTCGCCGAGGTGGACGTCGAAGTCGACGACGCGGACGAGTTGAGCGCGAGCATCGAGGTCGACCCGGGCGACTGGCTGAGCCCGGCGTCCTCGGCCGCCTCGTCTGGCGGGTCGAGCATGCTGCCGCTCGAGCTGCGTGGCGACCGCCCGCCCGTCCTGACTGACGCGCTCGAGCTCGCAGCGAGTCCAGCGGGCAACGACGAGCTCGTGATGTGCACCTCGCTGGCCGGCGACCCATTCGAGCCGTTCGACGACCCGCTGAACCGGCTCGTGGCGGTCGTAGGCGTCGCGACCTCCTCAGCCAGCTCCTTGATCGGCGCGTCCTTTTCCCGCTCCCAGGATGTCTCGCCTGGGACCGCAGGCGGCGGCGACGACCCGTGCGGCTGCAACCGACTGCGCGTCCTGCTGACCCTGCTCGCCAGACTCGCGTTCGAGTAGCGCCTGCCGATCCCGCCCGAGCCGGGAACGAGCACCCCTCCCGCTGCAGCCGACATGCTCTTCCTGATACTTGCCCTGACCTGCTTGCTGAGCAACCTCCGCTCGCTCTTGTCCCCTTGACCGCCCCGCAGGCCGAGCGGGAAGTACTCGGTCAAGTGCGTCGTGATGAGTTCCGACGGCGGGCGCTGGCCGAAGAAGTTGCGCAGCTTGCGCGTCGAGTCGGGCAGTAACGAGCTGCGTCCTTCGTTCGGGTTGATGGTACTCGTTGGTCGGACGGCGGGAGGCGGAACTTCGCGCGCTGGGCGGGCGACCTGCGCAGCAACCGATACGGCGTCGGAGGGAACGAACGTCGGAGGCGGGATCCTCCTCGAACTCGTCCGCTGCGGCGGCGAGTAAGGCGACTTCTCCTGTCCTCCTCTCCTGAGAGGATACGCATCGCGCTCCTTCTCCGGCGACGAAGCCGGGTCAAGCCCGCGCTCTCCAGCGCCGTAGTAATCCCTGGCCCAGTCCGGCGCCTCAAGTCCACTCATGACGCTGACCGTACTGGCGCGGTTGAGCTTCGTCTTGCCCCTCGCATCCGCCTTGCCCGCGCCCGTCCCGTCAGCGATGACAAGCACCTCAGCCTCGTCGTCGTCCTCCTCATACGCATCGTACTCGTCCCCACTCGCAGGCTCGATTCCCATCCTCGGAATCTCGATCCCGAGATAGTTGGGGCTCGTCGGACTCGCACCGCGCGAAGAGGGGAAGGCGGCGGTCCCGCCTGGACGGGACGAGTCGGCCGTCACGGCGTGCGACTCTCCAAAGACCCACTGGAGTTTTCGACCGCGTTTGTTGGCAAGTGCAGCGGACTGGGAGGGGGAGAAAGTCGAGAAGGAAGGCTGGGAGGGTGAGGAGGGCGTGGAGGGGAATGTGCCGGTTGGCGGCGAAGTCGAGAGGGTGATCGAGGTCGAGGAGGCGGGCGGGAGCGTGTGGTGGCGCCGGACGATCAGGCCGCGCGTCCGCTCGGGCGCCGAGGCGTTCTGGCAGATCTGGTACAGCTCGTGTTCCGTCAACAGGCGGGCTGTGCGGCCGGTCCCAGCGAAGTATATCAGCTTCTCCTCTTCTCCTCCGGCGAAAACGAAAGCCGAGCTCGAGACAAACGCGAACGCACCCGCCCCGCTGACCTCCGTAGTCCACACCCCCCACCCCTCTACATCCTCGCCCTCCCTCGCCCCAAACTTCCTCATGACCCTCCCAAGCACCTCCCTCCCATCTTTCGCATCCGCGACAGCAAGGACGCGGGTGGTGACTCCATCGGCGGAAGTGAACTTGACTGCTTTTCGCATCATTTCGAGGTTGGAAAGAGGGGCGGAGGGGTGGGTAGTCGTAGGTAGTGCGGGAGTCGTAGCGGATCGAGAAGGAAGTGGGATAGCCGAAGGAAGAAGGGTAGGACCGGTTCCTGAACCTGAACCTGAAGCGGCGTAAGGGTGTCCAGCATACGACGACGCTGCCGGCACGTCTTGAACCGGCTGCTGGACCGGATGAACCTGCGGTCTTCCCCCGACTCCGCCAACACCCGCAGACGAACTCGCCTTGCGATGGCCGTACGTCGCGGGCCCCCGCGAGCCCAACGAAAGTGAGCTTGTGCTCGCTGAGCTGGTGAGGGTCGTCGGGCTCGGCGGGATCGTCCCTCGCGTCGTTGCCGATCCGGACGAGCTGGACCCCACTCCACGCGCTTGGTTGAGCGACGTAGGCGGCAGGAAAGTCGCGCTTCTCGGACTGGTCGCTATCGTCCTCGGCGCCGTGGAGGTAGTAGTGGCAGACGACGACCCAGTCGAAGGCGGACTGCGCTGTACCGCGAGTCTCGTTCCAGTCGTGACCGTGTTGGACTGCGCGAGGTGCAAGGGAGGGGGGATGCGGTTCCCGACGCTGATTGAGCGGGCGGAGTACGAGAGCGATGCGGAGCCAGGTCTTCGTGCGGGCGAGGTCGCAGAGGAGAATGAAGAGGGCGGAGCGGGGGAAGTGGCTGTTGAAGGGGCGGAGTGTGCGTGACCAGCTGTCGCTGTCGAGGGCGGCGAAGGTTGTACGAGCATCGGGGACGAGAGGGTCGAGGAAGGGACGAGCGGACTGGTTGGTCTCGTCGCACTCGAGCGCGCAAGCACACTCGGTCTCCTGCCCACCCCTCCCGCACGAGTCGCAGCCGCAACCCTCCCCCTCAGCCCTTTGACCGCCACACAAATCTTCACTCTATCGCCCACACTCCTCACCCCCATCTCCTTCAGCGCTTGCTGGTCGACCTCGAGTAGCACATTCCCTCGAATATCGTTCGAAGCGAAGAGCGGGGCGTAGGTGTGACTGATTGATGGAGGGAGGGTCGTGGAAAGCCAGAGAGAGACGTGCGAGTCGTCCCACGAGGCTAGGGACGCATAGTCTAGTCCTGCTGAGCCTGAGGAGGAGGGAGTCGACACCGCCCCCGTGAGAGTCGGATCAGGCGAAGCCGTCCCTCCCGCGCCTGTCCGTCCCAGCGCAGACTCGACACCCCTCCCCGCTGCGCCAGCCGAGCCCGCACCCAGCGCCTGGTGAGGGAACGAAGGCGACGAAGGCGAGTTGGCGGGCGAGGCGGCGTGGTGGTGTGGGTGGTGCGAGAGGAGGGAGGGGCCGAGGGTGGCCATGACTGGACCAGCCAGTGGCGGAATCAAGTCCAGAAGAGCGAGCGAGTGTGTGGTGTGTGAAGCTGTGAAGGGGACAAAGGATCGCTGCTCGAGGGAAGGCGACGGGAAGTGACGGTGAAACCGCGACCTCTCGTTCTCTCCAAGAAGCGACGGCAATACAACGAGCGTTACACCATGTCCTACCCACGCAGATCCACCACCGCTCCGACAACAGCCAACCAACACTCTAACCACCTCCTCCCCTCCTCCTCCTCACTCTCCTCCCCCTCGTCCCGCGCGCTGAGGACCTCAGTGACGAAGTTCTGAGTCTCACAGGGGTGGAGGAACCATGCGGGGCGGGTGGTGAGGGGGTGGTCGGATTGCGAGAGGAAGGGGAGGAGGGTCGATGCGGAGTCTAGTGAGGCGGACGAGGGGGAGGGGAAGGAGTGGAAGATTGTTGAAGTGCGTAAGTCTGAGAGCGTGAGGGGTGCGCCGGCTATCCAACGAAAGAAGCCGTCAGCACATGAGAGAGAGAAAGGAGGGAGGGGAGAAGGGAACGAACAGGCTTTGTGCGCTTCGAACCAGAGGACCGGGACTGCGTAGCTCGGCGAGTAGCAGATCGAGAAGGAGACGGTGCAGGGTTCGGGCGAGTCATCCGTCGAGGGAGCGGTGAGGCACGAGGGGTCGTCTTCGTCCGCGAGCAGAGAGGAGGAGGAGGAGAGGGAGTCGTCCTCCGACGCTGGGAGTGCCGTAGACCGTGTGAAGCGCGTCAGGGGCTTGCGTCTGAGGTATCCCGTCCCTGCAGTCCACTGTGTGCGCCATCAAACCATCAGCTCCCCCTCGTCCTCCCTCGTGCGAACCGAGGGCTCAAAACGCGACGCACCTTGGTCGCGCCCTCTGTGACCCACTCCCACCCGTCTCCCAGCACGTACTGCGCCCTGTCTACGTCGCTCGCGTGTCCATCCGGGTCGTGTGAGAGCGAGAGTGCGAGTGTGTGGGTGCGGGTGCGGTGGACTTGGACGAGTGAGCGGGCTGCGGTGTCGAATGCGGTGCGGGTCAGGCGGGTGATTGGCGAGTGAGTGTGTGCCAGTGTAGCAGTTGAACTGTAGCTTGTAATGGAGAATAGTACAACGGTTGCTTACTCAGCTTGTCCCCGTCGTCGGCGCCCGGCTGCCAACTCGCCCCGGCTCACTCTCGTCCCGCTCGCTCGCTCTCCCTCTCTCTCTTCCTTACACTTTAGCAGTACACTCGACTACAATGGACAACTCGCACCCCGTCGTACCCTACATCGGACAGGCGTGCGCTCCACCCCTTCCCTCTCGCTCACCCGTCTCCCAACGACGGACTCGCTGATCCCCACATCCTCGCTCGCCTCACAGCGCATGGGCGTTCGTCCAGCCTCACTTCTCGCAGCACGGCAAGGACACTCTCGCGAACCTCATCGCCTTTGTCGAGGTGCGTTCTCCTCCTCTCCCCGTCGACGCGCCACGACGGGCTCTTTTCCCCACCCGGGACTCGGCTCGCTCGCCTACCCGCTCGCGTTCGCTTCCCACGACTCCCAAGCGACGGCAACGATGCTCGAAATACTCTCCGGCCGGACCCGGAGACGCCGGGCGCGAAACGCTGACCCTTCTCCTCCTCCTCCTCGTCGACATCGACTCGCAGGAAGAATGCATCCCGGCCGAAAAGCTCTTCCACGACCAAATCTCGACCGACCCATCGACACGCTGGAAGTCCTACCCGGCGGTGATCGAGCAGCTCAAGCAGAAGGCCAAGGACCGCGGGTTGTGGATGTTGTGGGCCAACAAGGCGCAGTACCAGCAGATCGGGAACGGGTTGAGTAACCTCGAGTATGCGGTCATGGCGGAGATTATGGGTCATGCGATTCGCGTTGCGCCCGAGGCGACTAACTCGAGCGCACCCGACACTGGTGCGCGAGCGTGATCCGTCTTTCGCGTCGTCGAGCCTTGACTGATCGTGGCGTCTCTTTCTCTCCTCGCTCTTCATCTTCCTCTCACGACGATGCTGTTCCTCTTGCGGACGCACAGGCAACATGGGTCCGTCCCTCTCCCTCCTCCCTTCCCTTCCCTTCCCTTCCTCACTAACTCTCCCTCCACACTCCCCCTTCCTCCCCTCGCTCGCCAATGAGCAGAGGTCCTCGCCCGCTACGGCAACGACGCCCAGAAGCGCCAGTGGCTCCAGCCCCTCGTCGAGGGAAAGATCAGGAGCAGCTTTGCCATGACCGAGTATGGGATCGCTAGTTCCGAGTGCGTCCACACCTTCTTTTCTCGTGCGGTTCCTCGAGCTGCGGGGAGCGGGAGGGATCGCTAGAAGAGACTGTACGGTGCAGGCGCTGATATTCGCCTCGCTCCGCTCGGCTCGGCTCGCAGCGCGACCAACATCCGCACCTCGATCGTGCTCGACGAGAAGACCAACGAAGTGGTCATCAACGGCCACAAGTGGTGGATCTCGGGCGCGGGAGACCCGAGGAACAAGGTTCATCTCGTGATGGGCAAGTCGTGCGTCCTCCATTTCCTTATTCCCCTCCTTTCCGAGCGGCGCTGATGGAAAGCGGAGAGTGTAGGGACCCCAAGGCGAACAAGTACAACCAGCAGAGTATCGTCATTGTCCCGAGCGACACGCCGGGCGTCAAGCTTGTCCGCCCCATGCAGGTCGTGAGTCCACTCGTCCCGCTTCTCCTGACGTGCTATTGTCGTCTCGCAAGAGCCAAAGTCGACGGTCAAGGTGTACTGACGACCTCGGCTCGCCTCATCGCGCGCAGTTCGGCTACGACGATGCCCCGGAGGGCCACTTTGAAGTCAGGTACGAGAACGTCCGCGTTCCCGCATCCAACCTGATCCTCGGTCTCGGCCGCGGGTTCGAGATCATCCAAGGCCGCCTCGGACCCGGTCGTTTGCACCACTGCATGCGTTCAATCGGCCTCGCCTCGCGCGCTTTGGAGTTGGCCCTCCTGCGCGCGACGGACGAGCGCAAGCAGACGTTTGGGAAGAGCTTGTACCAGCACGGGACGGTCGTGAGGGACATTGCCGAGTGCAGGATCAAGATTGATCAGGCTAGGTTGTTGGTGCTCAGTGCGGCGCTGGTCGTGGATAAGCACCCGGAGAGGGCAAAGGGCGCGTTGAGGGAGATTGGGATGGCAAAGGTGCGTGCGCGTGCGAGAGCACTCTTTCTTCGATGGTGGGCGCCGTCGGGGTCTCTTCGACGCGCTCTCCTCGAGGCTGAACAGATGCGTACTGACGCTACGCTTCCCCGTCGGCAGGCCTTCGTCCCGACCGTCGTCAACGAAGTCATCGACCGCGCGATGCAGCTCCACGGCGCCGAAGGAATCTGCCGTGCGTCCCCTCGCTCTCTCCTTTTTCTTCCTCTGATTCTCGCTCGCTGACACTCGCTCGCACTCGACTTGTGACTTGTAGAGGACACCCCTCTCGCGCAGATGTGGGCCGGAGTCCGCACCCTCCGCTACGCCGACGTTCGTCCCCTCCCCTCCCTCTTCCCTCCTCGCACTCGCTGACGCTCGCCGCACATAGGGACCCGACGAAGTCCACCTCGACCAACTCGGCCGCACGGAGCTCAAGAAGGTCCCTGAGATTCGCGCGAAGCATGAGAGGTTCCGCAGGCGCGAGGAGGAGGTGACGAAGGGACAGAAGACGGCTTCGAAGCTTTGAGCGCTGGGCGTGGGGAGGATCTGTTTCCTTTCGGGTTTGATTGCAGTGTGTCATCTGTTTGTGTGCATTGGACTTTGTGCACGTCCCGACTTGCGCGGGAGAAGAGAAGGAAGGCCAGAGGTGGCCCCTGTCGCTCGCAGTCGAGCAGCAATCCCCGGTGACGCCGAGATGAGCTTTGCTACCACTCGCTCGCGGGCCTTGCGTACGCTCATCTGCCCTCTCGTTTGCTTAGCCACACACATCCACCAAGCCTCACGCGCCCCTCTCCCCTCGAACGTGCCCATCCCGCTCCTCCCCACATCCATCGACCTCGCACTGCTCGCACAAACGATGAGCACCCCGCCAGACCCGACGTCAGAAGGCATGCGACGCCGCACACTCGCCTCGTCGACTCCCGCAACCGCCTCGTCTACTCTCGGATTGACCGACTCGCCTGCTCTCAACGCGACCGCATACGCCTCTTCCTCGCCCCCTTCTCCCGCCCTCGAACCCTTGACACCGCCTTTCCGACCTGCCTTTTCACGCACCAACTCGACCAACGGCGGGTCGAGTTCCTCCTCCTCGTCGACTTCCAACTCTCCCCGGTTCGACCTACCGGAAGACGACCCCCTCTTCTCCGGCCTCTCTTTGCTCGACCTCCTCAACGTCCTCGACGCACACATCGAGCTCCTCACGCGCCCCTTGCGTCGCAAGAGCGTCTCATGGAAGACTAAAGCCGATCGGTTGTTGGACGAGGCGAAACAGAGAGGGAGGGAGACGTTCAAGGTTCAGTTGCCGAGTGTGCCGGCTTTCGATTTGGGTGAGGGATTGGGATTCGCGGCGGGGAGGGAGAGGGAGAGGGAGGGCGGTGCGGCGAGTTTGCAGGAGAGGAAGGTCCTCAGCCAGAAGGACCGCGAGAGGCTCGAGAGGAAGTACAGGGAGGTCAGGGAAAGGATGAGGCAGAGTATCGCCAAGTTGGTCGTCAAGTGGGAGGAAGAGTGCGTGCAGAGTCCGGGCCTTTTTTCGCCAGAGGTTGAGCTGACGTTGCGCTTTCCGTGCTTCCGCAGGAAGACGGTCCGACTGCGCGACAAGGTGCGTGGGCGCTTCCTGCTCTCCCTCCCGCTTCGAGCGCCTACGGCCGCACAGCCACGGATTCTGACAGAAGCCCCTCCGCGCGCAGATCTCGTTCGTCTGCGGCGTCATGAACGTCCTCGTCTCTTCCCTCCTCCTCGGCTTCGAGCCCACCTGGATTCCAGCCTGGTACTCGCTCCAAATGCTCGTCTACACGCCCTACCGCGTCTACACATACAAGCGCAAACTCTACCACTATTTCCTCTTCGACCTGTGCTACTTTGTCAACCTCCTCACGATCGTTTACGTGCGTTGTTTCTCACTTCCTCGACGCGGTGTGAAGAGATGCTGATGTTGAGCTTGTTGCAGCTCTGGGTCTTCCCCGGCAGCCCCATGCTCTTCGAGGCGTGTTTCGGCCTCACACTCGGCAGTCTCGGAACGTGAGTTGGAGCGGTCTCGTCCGTCGTGCGTACCCGCTTGCGAACGCGCTCGCTGATCGTCGACCCTTGCGGCTGACAGTGCGATCGCAACTTGGCGCAACTCGCTCGTCTTCCACTCACTCGACAAGATCATTTCGCTCGCCATCCACATCTTCCCGCCCTTCGTCTTTGTCGTCATTCGGTGCGTTGACTTTCACTCACATCGCCTGATGGTTGGCTGACCGCTCGCTCGCGCAGCCACTTCTACCCTCACGATCTCGCCGTTGCGCGCTATCCGGCTCTCAAGGAGCTGCCGCACCTGAATCCTTGGCGCAGTATGGCAATCTGCATGGTCACCTGTCCGTTTTCTCCATTTGCCCCACGAGTATGCGAAAGCTAACTCCACCCTGTGCAGACACCGTCTGGCAACTCCTCTACTTCCACTTCGTCATCCAGCTCCGCGCGGCCAAGATCAAAGAAGGACGAGCGACGAGTTTCACGTACATGGTCAACGACAAGAAGCGCTTGATCGGAAAGATCGCGGCCAAGGTTCCGCCGCAGTGGCGCGAAGTGGCTTTCATGGTGCGCTCGACTTTCTCCTTCTCCACGGAGCGCAGTAAGACTGAAGTAGACTCGAGTGCGCAGGGCGGACAAGCGATCTACACTTTCGTCACGCTCCTCATCCCGATCTTCGTCCTGTACGACTCGAAGATCTGGAGCTCGATCTACCTCGTCGCGTTGTTCGCCATCTCGGCTTACAATGGCGCCTCGTGAGTTGCGATCTCTGCTCAATACTCAAATGGCTCGCTGAACATGTTGCCCTCGCTGCGCAGGTTCTACAGTACGCCCTTCGCGCCCTAGTCGAGCTCTTCGAACCCCCGCTGACCCTGTTTCCGTCTGCGCGCAGTGGAAGTGTTCGCTCGGCGGTTCCAGAAGGTACGCTCGCTCTCCAGTCTGGCGACATGAGCCCGCGCTCACCGTGCTTGCGCCGCAGGAACTCATTGCCCTCCGCAAAGAGTTCGACGCCCAACAACAACTCCTCAACCGCTACGCCTCGAACCCTCCCCCACAAACTCCCGCCGCTTCGACTACGCCCATACCTGATCCGCTCGACGCCGTCCCTGCGCCGGGGGAGGGAGACGCGGAGGCGGTCAAGTCGACGAATGAGGCGTTGGGGGAGGTGCAGAAGCCGGTGTGAGCGCGGGAGAGGACGGTAGCTAGATGTGATCTATCTTTCAATGATGCAGTGGAGTCTCTCACGCAGCTCGATGACCGTCGTTGAAGAAGCACCGGAGAGAGGAAGTTGCGAAGGCGAAGCGCGACGAGTCGTGCTCGTACTCGGTCGCTTCTCTCTGTGCGTGCGAGACTGAAGAGCGAATTGCAGAATGAGAGGGGACGTATAACGCTTTTTGAGAGGATCTAGTGACGCCTGCGCGCGCTCGACTTGCCGAGGACGCGGTACGCCTCTCCCTCGCGCCTCGCCTGGACGTGGTTCGGCGGGTGGTCGAAGATGATCTCGACGTGAGCAACCTGTCCCTCACGAACAATCGTGAGGGTGTGCGACCTGGCGAACTTTGGCGCTTGCTGCAAGACTCGCTCCCGGCCAAGCGACGGATTCGCGGCATGCTCGAAGTCGAACGCTGTGCCTAGGTCGTAGTGCCAGCTGACGCGATCGAGTTTGCCGCGAAGTCTGACGCCTTCGTCGTGTCCGACTGCGCGCGAGAGAGGTGTCAAAGGTGGAGGTAATCGGCAAGCACTTTGACGAGGAATCCGGTTGCTTACCGGCGTTCGAGTCGATCTCCCATGGCCTTCTGGACGAAGAGAGCTCGCCGGCTTCCCAGGCTGCGTAGCTCTTCTCCGCAGAGCGCGGCGGGCCGACTTTGTGCAGGATGAGCGGGAACGGGCCGCCGATCTGGCTTTGGATGGGCTCAGTGCGAGAGTCTTGCACTGGCTTGTCCATCCAGAGGTCGCCGCCAGCTCTAGGGAGCATGGGGCCACCTCGCGCGCGGTTTTTCGCCTCGTAGATGCTTGTGACGAATGGCGTAGCGAAGAAGGAGTGGGCCGTCGAGGCTGCCAGGTGTCTGAATTGTCAGCCTATATCGTCTGGATGAGGAGTTGCCACGACTCACGCTGGACCTGGCGAGGCGTAAGCTCTGGCGAGTAGTTCCTGAGGTCCTCCTCGGACTTCTCGCAGATTTGGACGTGCCAGAAGCGCACGTACCGGCGGACAAGGTCCGCCAGCAAGCGCAGGAAGGCCTCCCGCTCCTCACGCTGTTTGTGTTGGGCTGAGAGCAAGGACCAGCATGTGAGGATTCGAAAATGAGGCGAAGATCTTGCTGGTTGCACGTACCGTCCAGTCTGTGCCTCAAAGCCAGAGCTCCATCAAAGGATGTCGGTACGGCAGACATCTCACACGGCCGAGTCAAAGGGTCGAGCAAAGCGGTGAGCGCAGGTAGCCAGCAGGATAAAAGGCGGAGAGAGAAGCGAGCTCGAGTGTTTCGCGAGTACCGGAAGATCCGCGGAGGGTCGCCGCCTTGCCCAGGACGTGCGCCACCTCGCCCTCCTCACGAGCCTGAACCTCATGCTCGCCCGGCGGTACGAACGTGACGAGGTAGTGCGTGACTATGCCGTACTCGCCATGCAGTGTCAGCCGGTGTGTTGTGGCAGCAGGAGGGTCTCCGAGGTTGCAGTCCTCGATGCAGCTGATCGAGGCGAGCTGGTCGTTGTCAGAGGCGCCGAGCTGCCACACGACACGGGTGTATCCACAGCGCAGATGGTCGGCGAGATGGGGAGGCACTGTTGACGCAAGTGTGAGGAGCAAGCAGGGCGAAGAGAAGCAGACGCATACAACGCACAGTCTGCCGAGTCGATGACCCAGGGTCTTCCTGCCGAGTATCGTCCGTTGCGCCAACCCTCGTAAGTCTTGATGAACTCCTTATCCTCCGTTGGACGCGCGAAGGGAACGTAGATCATGGGAAAAGGTCCCGCAATCGGCTTCTTGACGCCCTTGCCACGATTTCCGGCGTCCTGGTGCGCCCATGCATTCCCTCCAAGAGAGTCATCGAGCGCCGTCCTATCGTCGCGGGTCCTGTTCCTGACGCGCTGAACCTCCGTGATACCGCAGGAGACGCGCGTGTACCAGGGTACGTCGACTAGGGGAGAAAGAGGGGCGGGAAATGTCAGCCGAGCTCTACAACTGAGAGCCATACAGTCACGGTCATGGACAAGCTCACAAGTACCCTTCCCTTGGTGGGTGACGGGCGCGCCGACTTGCAGGGGCGGCAGTGCTGCGTGATCACGGTCGGAGAACTGGTGCCAGAACTGGACGTATCGCTGGACGAGCAGATGAAGCTGTGATGAAGGATGGCGCTCCGCTGCAAGAACAGCGTATCGGAGGTCAACACAAGGCATGAGATCGGAGTAAGGAGAGGAAGGCGGAAACCCGCAACGCACCTTCGATGCGCATCCTTTGCGCTGCGGCAGTGTCGAACGACGTTGGGGGTCCGGACATTGCGGCGAGCACCGAAGGTCGGACAGTAGCAGCAGGAGATAGCGAAGAAGGCACGAGCGGCGCAAGGTACAAGGAAGAAGAGCATAACGCAGTCTTTCGGGGTAGGGACGGAGGATCCGCGGAGTATCACTCACATTCTCCCCCTCATCGCTGTGATCGGAGGTTCGGGAGCGGCATATCCGCGGGAAAGAAAAGATGCGTCGAGGACGGGCAAAGGTTGGGCAGCAAGAGCTCGACGAAGGTGAGGAGGTCTGTACGTCGTGAGAGGCGATGAATGAAGACTGACAGCGAGGGAGCGCCGAGCGAGCGCCGAGCGAAGACCTGCTTCGCCGCTCGACGAGCTTCTACCGCTGACGTTCCAGACGGCTTCGTCCGTCCCTCGCGCTCATCGGATAACCGCATACTCGTCTTCATGGCTCGGCGACCGCTCGACGCGCCGGCCCTCCGCACCATCGCGAGAGCGCAAAAACCAACGGAAGGTGTCAGGCGCGCGGTCCAGCCGCACTTCCTCCATTATCGCGTCTTCACCCACCTGTCTGGCCCCTCCACCTTGTCCTCGTCCTCCTCATCGCTCCCCAAACCCCCCATCAAATCCCTCACGACCCTCTCAGCCCACTCCCTCCTCTCCTCCAGTCCCATGCCCATGCCTTCGACGTTGGCGTCGGTGCGAGATCGAGCGAGCGAGATACGCGAGAAGAGGTCTTCTAGTCCATCGTCGTCGTCGGGATCGGGAGAAGGAGGGCGGTGCGAGTCGGGGAAGGAGAAGGAGGGGTGGCGGTAGAGATGTGAGGGAGGTGAAGAGGGTGCGGCGCTGGAGGATGGTGGAGAGGAAGAGAAGGGCGGGAAGGGGGTGTGCGGGTCGAGAGTCGTCAAGTGGCCGTTCGACGCGGAGGCAGAGACGAAAGGCGCAAAGTCGTCGTCGAACGAGTCGTGTGCTGCGTCGGCGACGCCGTTCGACACGGGCGCGCGGCGCGGGATGGACGGGAGGAATGTCGGGGGAAAGGCGAGGTGGTCTGTCGTGGTTGTGCTACCGTACGGCTTGCGCGGTTCAGGCAGGGGCGGCGCATGGCCTAGTGCAGACCACTCTCCCTCCTCCTCCTCCCCGCCCTGCTCGTCCTCGCTCGTCACGCTTTTAGCCCTCCGCACCCCGTTCGGCCGCACCGGCTCGACCCGCTCCATCCCCTCCCACATATGCGCCTGCAACGCCCCTACGATCCTCGCCAAGCCTTCGTCGTCGTCCTCGTTGTGAGCGAGGTGCACCCATTCGAAGCCGTGAGAGAGGGCGAGGTCTTCCCATGCTGACTCGTCCGGCTCTGCGGTGGGTGAGCTTGGTGAGGAGGAAGCGGGGTGCGGAGAGAGTATGGAAACGAGGAGGGCGACTTCGGGTGGGTCTGGTGAGCGGGTCGAGAGGGAGGAGAGGAGGCTGGATAGGGATGTCGAGGTCGAGGGGTCCTGTGCCCATTGAAGCTCTCAGTATGCAGTCTTCAAGCGAGCCCGTCGCCCCGAGATCCCAGACGCGCCATCGCAAGCCGCAACGCACCTCGTCCGATTCAGCAAGCACAATCACCGCCGGCTCGTCTCCCTCGCCCTCCTCCCCATGCTCGATTATCCGGAATGCGACGTCGGCGGTGTAGTACTTGTTCTCGATGCGCCATGGGATGTGCGAGGCTGTCGCGGGTGGGGGAGCGAGCGAGTCTGGGTCGGACGAGGCGGAAGCGGGTGCTGCTGCATCGGTGCGTATGCGCTGTCGAGGCTTGTGTGTGCGTATGCCTGGCGTGCAATGTCCCACGGTCAGCTTGACATGGTGAGAGAGTCGTCGAGGGGATGTGGGGGCGATGAGGACGAGGGAGGGAGCGAGGACTGACGGTGGACGAGAGCGTGAGCGTGGTCGAGTGTGAGCGGGTTGACTGCGTGCACGAGCACAGTCGACTGCGAGTCCATCACACGCTCAGCAGCACTGGGTCAACCCACCTCTCGCTCTCTCGAAAGCGAGCTCGAGCCAGTCGCTCGCCTCATCAGCTCAACCCTCACCCAGCCGTCACACAGCTCAAGCTACGCGAGCAGATGGCAAGGCAGGTTCTCGCAAGGGCATCCGCTGCCTCTGCCACACACGCAAAACCCACCCAGCCCGCCTCGAACCCGCGGAAACGCAGGCAGTCTTCCCCGTCCACTTCGACCGCTCTCGCTTCCTCGCGCGCTCCGGCAGCTTCGACGTCCCTTGGCACACTCGCGTTCGACGATGAGGGCGCAGACGACGCGGCGGATGCGGATGTCCTTGCCTCGAGCGACGACGACGAGCACGACGCCTTCCCTGAACTTGACCTCGACGGATCTGCCGAGGAGGATGCAGACGAGGAGGACTCGTTCGATGGGTCCGTGCACTCGGACGACGAGGAGGACGAGATGGACGACGAGGAGTTGCTGAGGCTCGAACTCGAGGCGGAGCAGAACGAGATCCTCTCTGCCTTGTCCGATGCCGGCGACGACGACGACCCGTCCGACTTGGACGAGCTCATTCGTCGGAACACTTCGAAGCCAGACGAGGACGAGCCCGAGCCTTCGGCGATCCCGGGGCAGAACAAGGCGATTGGGGAAGGGAGGAACGGCGCGGCAGAGTCCGACTTGCCGCCGGACTACATGCGCAGGAGTCGTACAGTCAGGAGCAAGCTCACGGGCAAGGAGAAGAAGGTGTGGGATGACGAGATCGAGCCCGAGTATGCCAGCGACTCGAGTACCGAGGAGGCGAGTTTGCGGGCTTCCTTTCTCCCTTTGCGTTCCTCGAGCTCACTTTCTCGTTACCGCAGACGACCAACCGAGTCGGTAACATCCCGCAATACTGGTACGACGACCTCCCGCACATCGGCTACGACATCGACGGCAAGAAGGTCATGCGTCCAGCGACAGGCGACGAGCTCGACCGATTCCTCGATGGCGTCGAGGACGAGATGGGCGGTTGGGCGAGCGTCGTCAACAAGAATGAACAGGAGGTCAAGACGCTTACGGAGGACGAGTTGAACCTGATTCAGCGGTTGGCCAGGGCGGAGAATCCGGATGAGAGCTATGATCCGTACGTTCGCGCGCTTCTCTCGCAGCGCTTACGCATGCTCACGAGGCTCTCTCTCGCGCAGCTACGCCCCGACGATCCCGTACTTCACGTCGCAGGTGATGGACATGCCGCTCTCTCACCGCCCCGAGCCCAAGTCGCGCTTCCTGCCGTCCAAGTGGGAGCACAAGAAGGTGATGAAGATCGTGCGCGCGATCCGCTCCGGGCGCATCACGCCTCGCCGACCTGGCGCGCCCAAGCCGCCCGAGAAACCGCGCTTCTACGCCCTCTGGTCCGCCGACGACGACACGCCTACGGCCCCTCACCCAATGCACATGCCGGCGCCGAAACTCGCCCCTCCGACGCACGGCGAGTCGTACAACCCGCCCGAGGAGTACTTGTGGACCAAGGCGGAGGAGGAAGAGTTTGATGCGCTCGAGAAGGAGGACAAGAAGGGCAAGGTTGTGCCGCGCAAGTACGGCTCCTTGCGCCTCGTACCCGCGTATCAGAACTTTGTCCAGGAGCGATTCGAACGCTGCCTCGATCTCTACCTCGCCCCGCGAGCTCTGCGCCGCAAGCCCCGACTCGACATCAAGGACCCGACAGACCTCATCCCCCGCCTCCCTTCGCCGCAGGAACTCCGCCCCTTCCCGACGACCAAGAGTGTCGCGTACGTGCACCCGAACGGCGTACGCGTCCGGTGCGTCTCGGTTGACCCGACGGGCATGTGGGTCGTCACTGGCGCCGAGGACGGAGAGGTGCGACTGTGGGAGTGCGCGGTCGGACGGTGCGCGATGAAGTGGAAGGTGGGGTCCGAGAAGGAGCCTGTCTACAGCGTCGAGTGGTGTCCAGACCGCGAGAAGTGCTTCTTCGTTGCCGCGACGTGCGTACGCTTTCTCTCGTTCTCTCTTCTCGCTGGTGACTGACGCCGCACCTGCACGCAGCGCCAACAAGATCCACCTCATCTCCCCCTTGCCCCTCATCTCCGACTCTCTCGCCGCCCGCTCCGCCGCCTTTGCCCTCTCCGCATTCAACGCCGCCTCGACCGACGACGACGGCAACAAGATCCGCCCGCCTACTCAGCCCGACGGCGTCGCGTGGCGCAAGCCGCGGGACATCAGCGAGCGCGAGGAGGGACGACTCGTCGAGGTCGAGGTGCCCGGACACGAGATCAAGCAGGTTACGTGGCACAAGCGCGGAGACTACTTTGCGACCGTGTCGAGCCCTGGTGCGTGCGAGTCTCACTACGCTCTCCTGATTCGCGACTGACTCTCGCACTCTCGCAGCCGGCGCACGGAGCGTCCTCATCCACCAGCTGTCGAAGCACCACACGCAGGCGCCGTTCGCCAAGCTCAAGGGCGACGTCCAGCGCGTGCAGTTTCACCCTTCGCGGCCGCACTTTTACGTCGCGACGCAGCGACACGTGCGGATCTACGACCTGATGAAGCAGCAGCTCGTCAAGACGCTCAACCCGGGCTTGAAGTGGATCTCGAGCCTCGACATCCACCCGCTCGGAGACAACGTCCTCGTCGGCTCGTACGACCGCCGCCTCGTCTGGCACGACCTCGACCTGTCGACGACGCCGTACAAGACGCTCAAGTACCACGCGCGCGCCCTGCGATCCGTCGCGTTCCACCCGTCGTACCCGCTCTTCGCTTCCTCCTCAGACGATGGCACGATCCACATCTTCCACGCGACCGTCTACGCCGACCTCCTCACGAACCCGCTCATCGTCCCGCTCAAGGTCCTCCGCGGTCACGACATCAAGGACAGCTTGGGCGTCCTCGACGTCAAGTGGCACCCGAAGGAGCCGTGGGTCGTCAGTGTCGGCGCGGACGGCGTCGGCAGGCTGTGGTGCAACTAGGTGCAGTGGGAGGAGGGGAGGAGAGGTCCTGGATCGCTTGTCCTGTTGTATGCCCATGTAACGCCCGCACTGCATCTCGCATCATGTCCAAGCAGACTGTCCTGCAGTTGCAATAGCTTCGAGGACCAAGGAAGAGAGAGACGAGGGAATAGATAAGAGCGCGCGAGAGCTACTCTCCGCGCCACATCCGCTTCTGCATCCTGCCTGCGCCGTTCGTGACCCGCGCATTCGGCGGCGTCACAAGGGTGTTGACAGTCCCCGCTGCCGTCGTCGTTGTTGTAGCCGCCGTGCCCCCGTTGAGCTGCGCGACGTCCTTGACAAACTCTTGCCAGTCGCCGCCAAACTTGGAGTAGACGTCGACTTGCTTGATGTCAAGGTCGGTGATGTACACTGCGCCCGAAGCGGGAACGAGCGGCTTGAGGGTGATGGGAAGCTGTGTCGAGCCTGCCGAGCCAGTCGGGAAGGAATGGACGACGATGGCCGACTTGCGGAGGAGCTGGGCATCCTGCGGGAGCTTCGAGGTCGAGTAGTCGGCGAAAGCAGACTCGTAGTACATGATCAAGTCGGCCCAGTTGAAGAAGCGCGCGTCGACTGCCGTGCCGGGGTTAAAGACGACCGTACTGCCGGACGAGCCGAATGCGGTGCGTGTGAGGTTCGCGAACGACTCGTACCGCTCGAGGTTGGTCGTGTTGGTCGAGCTGCTGACTTCGTCAAAGAAGATGCCGTCAAGCTTGGCGGTCGCGCCGGTCGTCGCATTGACCTTGATCCCGCCCCAGGACTTGAACTGGTCGATGTCGGCCGCGACGTCCGACGAGGCCCGATCACCGTAGGTCGTGCGGACGTAGCCGATGATGGACGAGTTCGGGACCTTGGAGCGGAGGATCGGGACGCAGTACAGCGAGGGGTTGGTCGAGTCGAGGGTAGGGCCAGAGTTGGGGTTGACGATCAGGACGAACTGCTGGGACGGGTTGGCGGCGCTGCGGGCGTACGAGCGAGGACGTCAGCGACGCATCCCTGCCCTCCAGCCTCGCGGAGGCGAACGCACGCTGCCTCTTGCAACTCGGGCCAACACTTGTCGCTCCACGAGTAGAGCGGGACGATGACCTTTGTCGTTGGGGTCACGACCGGAAGCTGCACGCCGGTCGACGGCTTGGTCCCGCCGAGCTGCGCGACGTCCTTGACGAACTCTTGCCAGTCGGGGCCGAACTTGCTGTAGACGTCGACCTGGTTGATGTCGAGGTCGGTGATGTAGACTGCGCCCGAGGCGGGAACGAGCGGCTTGAGGGTGACGGGGAGCTGCTTCGAGCCCGCCGAGCCGGTCGGGAACGAGTGAATGATGATGGCCGACTTGGCCAGCAGCTGGGCGTTCTTCGGGAGTTGCGAGGTCGAGTAGTCGGCGTAGGCCGACTCGTAGTACATGACGAGGTCTGCCCAGTTGAAGAACCGCGCGTCGACTGCCGTGCCGGGGTTGAAGACGACCGTACTGCCAGTCCTGCCGAACGCGTTGCGCGCGAGACTCGAGTAGGTCTGGTAGCGCTTGAGATTGGTCGAGCTCGTCGAGTCGCTGACTTCGTCAAAGAAGATGCCGTCGAGTTTGGCGGTCGCGCCGCTCGTCGCGTTGACCTTGATTCCGGCCCAGGATTTGTACTGGTTGATCTCGCTCGAGATGTCCGACTGGCTGCGCGACCCGTACCCCGTGCGGACGTAGCCGATGATGGTCGAGGAGGGCATCTTGGCGCGCAGGATCGGGACGCAGTACATCGAGGGATCGGTCGGGTCGAGCGTTGGGCCCGAGTCGGGGTTCAGGATGAGCACGAACTGCTGCGAGGGGTTGGCGGCGCTGCGAGCATGCGAGCGAGCGGGTTAGCTTCCGGTTCGTGCACTCGGATCCTCCGCTGCTGGACCTGTAGACGGTCATCCAGGGGAAGGAGAGGAGCCGACTCACGCTGCCTGTTGCAGCTCTGGCCAGCACTGCTCGTTCCACGAGTAGAGCGGGACGATGACTTTGGTCGCCCATGCGGTCGAGGCGAGCGTCGCGGCGAGGAGCGACTTGAGGACGACCATTGTTGGCTGAGGGGAGCCGGGCGAGGTGGTGAGGAGGGGAAGGGTGGGAGAGTGTGGGTGAGCAAGTCAGAACTGCTGCCGTGGGTCTCCGTCCGTCACGCGGCCCGTCTGTCGTCCGCCGGACGGTTGATCGGGGTCCAGTCGGAGGATCCGAGGGGAAGAGGAGGCGGGAGGGGAAGCGAGATCCGCGGTGAGTCCGCCCAGCGGTGTGCACGGGTGCCACCTGGAGCAGAGCAGTCCTCGTTGGTGTGAGCAGCAGCAGCAGCAGCAAGGCGAGTCGCACGAGAGCGAGGGTGCGAGTCCAGATCCGGCGAACGTTGATGAGGACGAGAAGGGGCGGTGCACGGCGACGGGCGACGGCGAGCGCGAGAGCGAGAGCATGTGTCGAGCGTCGAGCACACACAGCTTGCGAGCGACCACAGCATCGAGCCAGCCAGCCGACGACAAGTGGCCAGAGCGAAGGACAACCGCCGAACCGCTTTGTTCCCTCCGACCACACGCATGTCCTCCGCTGCCGGGCTGTACCAGTCCTACGCTGCGCTCCTCGCAGGCGCACTCGGTCCGATATGGGCGGGCGCGCACGCCTCTCTCGTCGTGCGTCCCTCTCCCTCTCCCCGGCTATTCTCGAGGATCAGCGGGTCCTTCTTCGCGCCCGCACCTCCCGCTGACCCGCTCCTTCGCGGTGCTACAGATGCCCAAGGCTGAGAAGCGCAAGTTGCGCACGCTCGAGGCCAAGGACGGCAAGGAGGCTGCGGACGTGGAGGAGGAAGACGAGGACGAGGATGTCGAACGGCTGACCGTGAGTTCCTACGTCTTCATGCGAGCGCTGTACAAGCTCAGAAGGAGTCGTCAAATCCCGCTGACCCAGTGAGTGCGATCCCTCAGCGCGAAGACGCCTACTGGTTCCCCATCCTCGGCTCCTGCGTCCTCCTCGGCCTCTTCCTCCTCTTCAAATACGTCGACAAGGCGCTACTGAACAAGATTCTCGGTTGGTACCTCGCGGCGATGGCTGTCGCCGGTCTCGCGAGGTCGGGCGTCAAGCTGGCGAGGCGAGTGCTGGGCGAGAGGCGGAGCAGGCGGCTAGACAAGGTGCGTTCGCTCGGCAGCGCGTATCGCGAGCCTCCGTACTGACTCACTACTTCGTACAGTGGCGCCTGAAACTCACGAAGAACTCGAAGGGTAGGCTGCGAATCTCGAGGCGGTGGAAACGGGCGCTTCAAGCTGATTTTGTTACGCTGTGCGATCCACAGAGCACAGCACCTTCGCGTTCAACTCCCTCCACCTCTACTGCATCCCTCTCGCGATCGCCCTCTCCGCCAGCCAGATGTGCACCGGCAACTGGATCCTCTCGAACCTCGTCGCCCTCTCCTTCGCCTTCAACGCCATCTCGCTCCTCTACCTCGACTCGTTCGCGACAGGCTCGATCCTCCTCGCCGGACTGTTCGTCTACGACATTTGGTGGGTTTTCGGATCCAAGGCCGTGTTTGGGAAGGGCGCGAATGTCATGGTCGATGTCGCGACGAGCTTTGAGGCGCCCATCAAGATTGTCTTCCCGAAGGACCTGGCTCGAGGGCGCGACTTTGCGCTCCTCGGACTCGGAGACATCGTCTTGCCTGGGTGAGTGCCCGGTCCCCTCGACTCTGTGCGATGGAAGACGAGGAGTTGACCCTATTGTGCTTCTTGCGCAGCGTCTTCCTCGCTCTCGCACTCCGCTTCGACTACCACCTCGCCCTCAAGCGCGCCTCAATCCCCTTCCGACCGTCCCGCTCCTTCCCGAAGCCCTACTTCCTGTCGTGCTTCATCGCGTACATCTTCGGTGCGTCTCCCTTCCTCTCATCGTCCCCTTTTCGCGCTCGAGATTGACACCGAGTAATCGCAACAGGTCTCGCCACGACCATCCTGGTAATGCATACCTTCCGAGCAGCCCAACCCGCCCTCCTCTACCTCTCACCCGCATGTATCCTCTCGGTCTCGCTTTGTGCGCTGGTGAAGGGCGAGTGGGGGGAGGTTTGGGGGTATTTGGATGGGGACGAGGATGAGAGGGAGAGGAGGGAGAGGGAGGAGAGGGAGAAGGAGAAGGTTGGGGAGAAGGAGGGGCGAGTGGAGGATACGAAGGAGGCGCCCGCTGTGCCGGTCAACGGGGACGCTACGAAGGAGTAGACGCGCGCTGTAGACTAGACGGACATAGATGTCACCCAGCAAGTCGAGGGAATCGGATCTTTGCGAGAGTTGTGGCGCGCGGAGGGAAGGCTTTGAAGGGCATCTTTGCCGCGAGTCGCGCTCAATTGATCTATCTGCATCTTTGCTTCACCGCCTGAGCTCCTGCACAAACCGCCGAGGTTCCGACCGGCGCCTCCGCGGACGCGATGGAGCGCATGGAGCGACGAGTCCAACGTTTCCCCTCCTCCCACTCCCCCGGCTCTCGCTCCTTACACGCGCTTGAATCGCTCGTAGACTCTAACAGAAGTCTCTACACGCTACACACGCCCGCCGCGACCTGCACACCGCGTTCGCGCAACCCCACCACCTCTCCCTCCCGACCTCCGCTCCCGCGACTCTCCCGCTCGACACTCGACACGAAGCAGTCCGGCGGAGCATCTAGACGCGCTCGACTCGATTCTTGACACGAGCAGCCCACCGAACCCCCGGAACCTCTCGGATCATGGCCAACCACGGCACGCAGAACTCGCAGCCGCAGTTCTCCTTCCAGAACTTCTTTCAGGAGGCGCAGAAGGACCTCCCCTTCCACCAGCGTCCGGAACCGAACACGGCTGCGCTGAGAATGGAGCGCAAGGCGTCGAATGTTGGTCCGGATGGCTCGTTGGCGAGGGAGAACCACGAGGACCAGCCGATGTGGAAGAGGCTGCCGGCTTGGGTGTACATTATCGCTTGGATAGCTACATCTTCTGCAGTCATTCTGCAGGTGAGTACGCCCTGTGTACGCGCCGTCGTAGTTCCTAACGCGCTCGCCTTCGCAGAACGCCCACATCCTCTCGGATCTCAAGTTTAGGCACCCCGTCGTGCGTCTCTGCTCTTTCCGCAGTTCCGAGGGCGCAGCTGACCCGCAACATGCTCGACAGGCTCTTACGACGATCCACCTCGCCTTCCAGACGCTCGCGACGCGTCTCTTGCGGCGGTACACGAACATGGTCGACAAGGCAAAGGAGCTTGAGGCGACGGGTGCGCACCTTCCCTCCCACGTTGGTACAGAATGCGTGCGTGAGGAGTCGTCGAGAGCTGACCTGTGCCATTCCCGCTCGCAGGAACGATGAATCGCGACTCTTTCTTGCGCAAGATCGTCCCGGTCGGCCTCCTCTTCTCCGCCTCGCTTGTCCTGTCCAACTGGGTCTACCTGCGGCTCTCTGTCTCCTTTAGTGCGTTCTTGGTGGTCCTGTGCGTGTGCGGGCCAGTAGCTGACCGCACGCGCTCTCGCAGTCCAAATGATCAAGGCTTTCACGCCCGTCTCGGTCCTCCTCGTCTCGGCGTCCTTCGGGCTCAAGGAGCTCACGCGCAAGATTCTCCTCATTGTCTCGCTAATCTCGTTTGGCGTCGCTCTCGCGTCGTACGGCGAGGTCGAGTTTGAGTTGATAGGCTTCCTGGTTCAGGTGCGCATCTCTCGCTTCTTTGCAGGCATGCACACGCTGACTCATGACTGCCGCAGGCTCTTGCTATTGGCATTGAGAGCTGCCGCCTTGTGCTGGTGCAGAAGCTGCTCCAGGGCTTCGGGCTGGACCCGATCGCTTCCCTCTACTACCTCGCACCGGTGCGCTCATCTGCTCTTTCATACTGCTGTGAACCTCATACTGACCCCTGAGATGCTTGTGACAGGTCTGCCTTGTCGTGAACGCCATCATTCTCTTGCCGGTTGAGGGCTTCGAGGTCTTCTCTAATGCGGTCGAGCTTGTCGGAATTCCGTATCTCCTCATGAAGTGGGTCCTCTCTCCCTTCCTATGGCTATAGCTGGTACTGACATCACTGACCCACCAGCGCATGCCTCACCTTTGCCCTCAACCTGGCCTCGGTCTCGCTTATCGGCAAGGCTTCGGGCCTTGTCTTGACCCTTTCCGGTGTCCTGAAGGATGTGTGTCCTCTACATTTCTCTCCTTGTGAGCCCATGCTGACCCAATACCTGACAGATCCTCCTCATTGCTGGCTCCTGGGCCTTGATGGGCTCTACCATCACCGGGATCCAGATCCTCGGCTACGCTATTGCGCTGGCTGGTCTCGTGTGGTTCAAGCAGCAGTAGTCTCCGGTAGAACAAGACAGTATAGACTCCCTCTCTTGACAATTTCAGCTGTTCTCTCCATCCATATATTAACTCATTCGAGTCCTTCCAACCCAAGTCCAGAAAACTACACTGAGAGATGTTAGTGTGCGCATTTGGTACAACTCCTGGGGAGCAATGAGGTGGAACTTGCCGCTCGATTGAAGGTAGGTGAGGCGGGACTTGCAGCTCAGTTGAAGGTAGAGCAGGCCAACTTCCTGGCAGAGAACGTGGTGCAAGGACCAAAGTGTATTGTTGTCCTTTGACCTTGATGAGGTGGAAATTGGGACAGAGTCAGCTTCATGGAATCATGTGGCAGAAAGGGCAGAATGTTACTCGACCGGGAAGGAGGACTCACAGGGCATCTGCAAGGATTGCCCCTTGCCGAGCTGACAATTGTATGGGAGTTGTACGGTCTACAGCGGCGATGACACTAGCCTCCTCTGCTCCATACAAGCTTGCCTTGGGCTTCATGTCTATTTGTTATTCTTAGCCTTTTGGCTCTAGGGCCTAGCGTGTGACGGATGGTAGTCCTTTCAGTATCTCCCGCTCACCGTTTGGTACCAGCCTGGGCCTCAGTGCCGGGAGGCCTGACCACAGAAGTTGATCATAGTGACTTTAATGTCAGCAACGAAGTGTGCGCTCCGAGCTAAGAGTGGGGTAGACAACCTCCTCCGCTTGCCCTGGCCGCTGGGGGCACTGAAGAGCCACAACCTGATGAATCTCGAGGCTGCAAACCAATCTGGACCCCTTGCAATGAGCAGCAAGACTGTTGGGAACATCGCATCGCGGGAGGAGGAGAAGGAGGAGAGCACGAGTGACGGAGAGGCCGGACGCTTGCCGGACGCTCTCATCTCTTTGTAGGGTCAGGAGCTCTGAAAATGGTCTAGACTGTCAAGTATTGTGAGGCTCACATTCAAAAATGCAGGCTGAGCCGGCAGGCCCCCTTGCAGGACCTCTTCCTGTGCAACCTGCTCAACTCAATATCGCACAACTCCTACTCTTCTGAACAACGCCACTGGATCTCGCCTTGCACAATCAAGCTAGAGGATGAACATCACGCAAGGGGAGAAGGTGGATAGGAAGACATGGGCGACAAGCGTGTGGCCTTCCTGTCTCTCCAGCTTAGATGTAAGGCCCCGTCTCCCTCGACACTCGACTTCGCCGTCAACTTGCTCCGCCCCGCCCTCGCCTGCAACTCGGCTTTGCCATTGCTTGGACACAGGAACAGGTTCTCAGTTTTGCAGGAGGAGGAGTGAAGATGACACTTGGTTGAGCAAGGTCCTACCCGAGCCTGCTGTGAATTCCCTCCCTTGTCCTCAGGCTACATCTCGCTTTTGTTAGAATAAAGCTCAAACCAATCATATCCTCTTCTGTAGCCGGGAGATACACTCAATGCTTCATCCCCGTGCAGCCACCTTCACCCTCAAGTTCCCTTGTTAGGCGACTGATCGCTACATTGAATGCTCAGGCTCCATCAGCCTGACCCAAGACACAGATTGCCCTGCCACCCAGGACTGAGGGGAGAGCAGTGGGTCAGGTGCTACAAATACAAGCAAGTTGAACTGGGAGGAAGTTAAGCATCTCTGGCAGAACCTGCTGCCCATTTGCTTGGAATGGCATTTGGACCCCCAACACTGTGGTCAAGAGCTTGAAAGTGGAACCAGGTCAGCCCCAAATTCAAGTCACATCAGGTCGTAGCCCACGACGTTGAGCAGAGACTGGCTGCTACAGCACCTCACGGCGAGAGAGGTTATACTGCTGATGTGGGAGAGTCAAAAGAGCGGATGAAGCAGGTGAGAACAACTCAGAAGTTGGGGAGATGAGGGAAGAGATTGGAATCACGATAAGACAGTTGTGAGCCGGATTGTGACAACCAGCTTTATCTGGCTGGTAGAGGGCTGCATGTTGGGTCAGGGAAAACCAGAGCAGAGCCAAAAAAAAATCGACTAACGGGCAGGAAATGGGGTATCTCAGTCTTGGCCTGAGAAGCAGGAATAGACAAGAGTTCGACCAAAATGCACAAGAAAGTGGGGAGCAGTCTATGAAGTGGGCTCTCACTTGACAGGTGCGTCTGCAGTGCCATCTCATACTGGATGCTCCTTGCTGCAGCTCACGTGGGGCGCATACCGCTCACAGGGTCTAGTGACACTTTCGTTTCCGAGTGCCCTCTCACACTGATATCACTCACGCATTATCGCATAGCACGTCCGAATTCCGCTGACCTCATTCAGCGTAAAGAGCTTGTCGAAATGCTCTCGATGCTCCTCCCTTCCTCACCTCAGCACCCTCTCCTCGGTACCCTGCCTCCGTTCGACCCGACCGCTCCTACAGCCACTTCCTATCCGACAGTCCAGCAAGCCGTCACCTCTCCTCTTCGGACGCTCCTCGAAATCATTGCCCACATCTCCGAGAAAGAGACGGCGGCGGTCGACGCGGAAATCAAGAAGCGGCAACAGCGGTTAGACGGGCCGGCACTGACTGCCAAAGAGACGACCTGCCAGGTCCAGGCCAAGATGCTGCTGCAGAGTTAGCTGCCGGCGCTGTGGCGGCAAGTTCCCGACAACCCAGATGCAGGCAATGACGAGCCTCTCCGAAGGGATATTGAGCGCCGCCTGCTTGCGCATCTGCAAATGACGCTTCGCGCCCTTCCTTCGTCTTTCGACCCACCTTCGCTCGACCTCCCGGCGAAGGCAAAGTTGAAGACGGAGAAGCAGATTAAGGCGGAGCGAGACGCGATGGATGGCTATCGCGCTCAGGTCGAGGATCTCGCGCACGGCATGGTGGTGATCGGCGTACCGGACGGTTCAGCTTGGGGGGTCGAGGTTGAGTGGAGCGACAGCTTTGCGGACGGCCGTGGCCTGGAGGGATTGACGAAAGGGAGCAGGGACAAGCTGCAGCAACTGGCGGACACCTTCCCAAAGTGCGTTCCATTTCTTCGATCATTGTGCTTCAGCTGAAGCCCCTCCGTCTACAGAGCCGGCATCTCTAGCATCTCTCGCGCTCTCGTTGCCCGTCTCGAAGCGGCGGAGGCAGCCGCAAGGCCTCCCGTTGACGGCAATCCGGCGGATGCTCCGCAAGAAGAGCGACCTTCAGGACCGACCGATGATGAGTTGGCCGAGATCATCGAGGTACAAGCAGTTCCGCTCACTTCGTTCCAACACCGTCGCTGACGAACGAGCTCGCGCAGGACGGGCTTGCAAAGGCGCCACAATCCGTTGTTGCACATCTCCTCACCGTTTCTTCCGTTTCTTTTTTCCGCAACCAAGAGGAATGGGATGCTGTCGTTCAGGTCGCCGAGAGAGAGAGAGATTGATTCTTGTTTCAAGTCGGTTCGGGTCTAAGCCCATGATGACCGGCAGAGGCTGGCTGCCATAGCGCAGAACGATAGAGGTGGGTATACTACTGATGGATGGGGGTCATTGGAGCGGACAGATAGGTCATAAGGCAAGTGAGAAGTGAGTAAGAGGAAGAGAAGGTCAAGAGATGAGATAGAATGAGGGCGAGTGAGCGCGGGGCAAAGCGAGGCAGCTAGACAGGTAGAGCGATGTGTGTCGTGTCAGGAGAAACTGAACAGAAGCGAAAAGGTCGCGGAATGAGCGAGAAACGAGGGTTCTTGGTCTTGATCTGGAAGAGCCGCAGCGACGGGATCCGGCGGCGTCAGGGCGGGTCGAGGCAGTGTCGTGGGGTCCGTTGGAGTGCTGGGGAGGCGGTCTGCGCGGTGGAGGCGGGTTGGAGGGGTTTTGGGTGAGAGCGGGACTCTCGGCACTGGCGAGTATCCAGACCGAGATCGGGCGGCCTCTTCCACGGTGAGCTATGCACGATAGCCTGCGCCGGATGGCAGCTTACGTCAAATCTGCAGGACTCGCCGCGCGCTCGAAACGTCTCTCGCTCTCAGCCTCGTACATCACGAACCGCCGACACACCACCTCCGCGCCCTTCGCCTCGTTGAAAGTCTGCTCGGAACAGCTCCGCCTCCGCCCTCCTCCCCTGGCGCACCTGCTGTCCCGCACCCCGACCCGGAACTTCTCTTCGCAAAAGCGATCGTCTTGCAGTCCTCCGACAAGCAGGCAGCCGCCCTAAAAGTCTGGGACCAAATCATTGCGCTTCCTCCCGCTTCGCTCGACGCCGATACGCTCGTCAAGGCGAAGTGCGAACAAGCTTGGTCAACGCACCTCGCTGGCTCGTCTGAGGATGCCTTGCCGCAGCTCGAGGAGGTTGTCGCTTCGTTCGAAGAGCGCAAGACTCGGCGTGACAAGGAGCGGGAGGAGAAGGAAGCGTGGCCTGAAGAAGCCGGAGGGCGTCGAGGAAGGGGAATAGGAGGAGGAGCGGGAAGAGCGGGCAACGGCTTGGTGGCGTTTGGGAGAGTGTCTCTGGAAGCTTGGCAGTACGCATCTTCGGTGTTTGACGGCTTTGTTGCCTCACTGACACGTTCTCGCAGACTCGATGCCCGACCAAACTTAGCAGGCCTACGACGCCTACATCTCAGCTCTCCGCGCCTCACCATCGTTCGCTCCGGCCTTCCCCTCCCTCGGCATCTACTACCGCTTGCTTGCCTCGCCAGACTGGGAGCGCTCGTCAAAGTGTTTCCAGAAGGCGTTTGAGCTCGACCCTTCGCAAGAGGTCGCAGCTCGATACCTGGCGGAGGAGTTCGCGGAGCTCGGCGAATGGAGTCTCGTCGAAGTCATTGCCCGCCGCGTCATCGATGGGAACAAGGGTCGCGCGGGGATGAGTGGCAAGGCGGCAGCTCGTCTCGCCTGGGCGTGGAAGGCAATCGGTAGCAGCGAGCTCAACTCGAAGAAGTACCCGCAGGCGATCACGGCGTTCCAGTCTGCTTTGCGAGGCGCTCCCGATGACGTCTCAACCTGGATCAAGCTGGGCGTCGCGTACCGCCATTCCGGCAAGCATGTCGCTGCGCTCAAAGTCTTCGTCAAGGCGCTCGCCCTCGACCCGTCGTCTTGCTTCGCCAAGTACTCGATCGCGGACGTACATCGCGAGATTGGACTACTCGACCCGGCAATCAAGACGTTCAAGGAGATCCTGGTCGACCGCCCGGACGAGCTAGGGGTCAGGGTCGTCCTCGCCGAAACCGCTCTCGCAAAGGGACTCGGCGAGCAGAAGCAGGGCTACATGGTGCGCGCGGAGGAGTCGCTGCTCGAAGCGCTCGAGGACTCGATGGCAGTAATCGAGGGCGGATCCGCTTCGCGCGTTGCATGGAAGGTCACGGCGGAGGCGCTCGTCGGGTTGAGCAGGCTGAGCGACCCAGCCTCGCCGGATTCGCTCAGCGCCGCTCTGGCTCGGGTCCTGGCCTATCTCTCCGAGCAGGGCGTCGACGGCAAGATGGCCGGCCTGACCGCTATCACTGTCGCCGACGTTCGCGCTGCCGTCGACACCAAGCCCGCCATCGCTGCCGCCGCCCTTGCCATCCTTTCCTTCAAGATGCGTGTCCTCCTCGAGACGCAGAACGAAGCCGCCATCGGTTCCGCCTGGTTCGACCTCGGCATTACCATCAGCAACTTCCGCCCGCACCTCTCGGCCCTTCCGACGTCCAGCACCACCGCGGAGCAGGTGCTGCAGCAGTCGATTCGATGCCTCAGGTACGCCCTGCACAAGGAGCTGCTCAACGCGTCCTTCTGGAATGCCCTCGGCGTCCTCTCTTTCGACCTTTTGCCTTGTCTCGCTCAGCACAGCTTCATCCGCTCGATCAAGCACAACTCGCGCAGCGCCGTGCCCTGGACAAATCTCGGCCTCTTCTACCTCGTACACGGCGACAAGGACCTCGCAAATCAGGCATTCCTCAAGGCGCAGGTGCTCGACCCGGAATGGGCGGCGGCTTGGGTTGGGCAGGCTACCCTTGCAGATATGGCGGGACACGCGGTCGAAGCATCCGTCCTCCTCGAGCATGCCGTCTCGCTCGGAGGAGACGCGCCCGAAGCCGACACTGCCTTCGCCAGCCGCGCATTCGAGAAGTACCGCTCCAGCGTGCCGTCCTCGTCCCTCGCCGTCGCCGATCCCTCTCCCGTTGCCCCGCCTTCCGTCATCGAGGTGCTATCCGCGCCCCTCTTTTCGCTCAGCCGCTACCTCTCCCACCATCCTTCCGACCACACCGCCCTTCACCTCAACGCCCTCGTCCTCGAGCAGGTCGGCGACCTCGCCTCGGCATGTGAGTTGTTCGAACAGGCTGCAACGATCATTGAGGAGCTTAGCTCTACGAGGTCGACGAGTCGCCTGCAGCCGAAGGACAGTACGTGATAGCGCAGACGAACTTGGGGCGTGCCCGTCTCGCGGCGCAGCAGTACAATGGCGCGCTTGAAGCATTCGAGGCGGCTCTGTCGCTCCTCAACCTCGAGGACAGTGCGGCGCGCGGTGGATTGACGAAGGAGCAGACCGTCTTGCTCTACGCCGAATGCAAGCTCGGCTCGAGCGTCGCGCACGTTGCGCTCGGCGACTCGTCCGCGGCAAAGGAGGCATTGGAGACGGCGATCGACGATGTCGAGACCTACAGGGTCGGCGCCTGCGACAGCCATCTCGCTGTTGCGCTCGGAAGAGTCCATTGGGCTGAAGGCGAGGAGGGTCGCGCTTTGTCGGCCTTGCTTGATTCACCGGACATGTGAGTCTTTCCGCCTACACATCTCAAACGGGGAATTGACACGCTCTTATTACAGACCTTCGGGTCGACAGACGCCGCTCTTCCTCCGCCGAGCAATATACGCCTATGCGATCGCTGCGAACGACACCTCCCTCCTGCAGACAACCGAGTCCTTCATCTGGAACGCAGCCGTCAAGTACAACCCAGACATCTTGTACCTGTCGACGCTTGCAAAGCTGGCAAAGGTGCGTGTGGCCGCTTGCGCCTGCCTTCGGCGTAACTGACATTTGTCATGCAGAGCGACATCGACGGCGCTCTCTCTACCGTTTCTCGCTCCCTCCACGCTTTCCCCTGGGCGCCGGCTTTCCGCTCTCGCACAGCACGCCTACTCGCGTCCCTCCCGCCTGTCGCGTCGGATGATTCGGCCGACAATAACCTCGAGCTTGTCGGTCGTCTCATGCGCACGCGCGTGCCGCAGACTGAGGCATCGTCTCTACGCGCAAGGAGGTCTCGCGCCCTCGGCGTTGTTGCGCTGCACAAGGCGGGCGAGGCGGAGACGGAGGAAGAGGCGGACAGGCTCGACGAAGAGGCGCTGCGGTTCTTGGAGAAGAGCATCTATGTGGCGCCGTGGGTGACAGAGGGTAGGAAGGCGTTCCAGAAGCTGAGGGCAAAGCTGAGGGCGAAGCTGGACTCGTAGGATCCGAAGGCTAGGAGCTGGAACGGCAGGACAAGTCCGCGCAGGGATGGCTTTCCGACAAGCAAGAACCTTGGAGCCCCAAAGCCGCGAGACTACTCGCTCTCATTGCATTCCCTTCTTTGCACTCACAAAGCGAAACAACAGAACAGAGCGGGAGACCAGCTCTTGCGCTGTCGGGGAGCACCCTTTCGCATTAACCGCTCACTCCAAACCAGCACCGTCTACCGTTCCCCTCGACGCCCGCTCGCAAGCTGTGCAGCAAGTTACTCAGCGTGCACACCCGGTACCAGCCTGCGTACCGCCAAGCTCGCAAGCCAACCTCCCCTCTCCACCGTGTTCCATCGGAGCCACGAACAGCAGCGACGACTCGTTCTGATGCACTGTCGAGGTTCGTGTATATCTAGAGTCATCGCTGAAACCCCGCTTGCACGCCAACAGCCTGCTACGCGCTCCCACCACCCAGAAACCCGCACTTCTCCCCGCACCGCCTCCTTCGCTCATCACCAGCACGCTCTCTGCCATCCAGACAGCTCGCCTGACCTCTGCGATGTCTCGACTCAACTACAACAAGTGGGACAACCTGCAGGTGCGCGTGCGAGATCGCAGCGTTCGTTTGTGCTGAGCTTACCAGGCCTCCGTCCAACAGCTGTCGGACGACTCTGACATCAAGGTGCACCCAAATGTCGACAAGTGTTCGATGATTCGGTGAGGAGTGAAGTCTGGAGGACGCGCGGCCAGCCGGGTGCGCTGACGCCGCTTCGTTCTCGCAGTTGGAAGCAGCGCGACATCCACGAGAAGCGCGAGCAGCGCAAGCTCAAGCTCAAGCAGTTCGAGACCGAAGTGCCGATGAACGACTCGCTCATAAAGCGTATCGACGGCCTTATCTCATCGACCAAGGCTGGGGGCACCGCCTTTGTTGCCAAGGAGGTTCTTCGTCTCAAGGCGGCGCTGCCGTACAAGTACGAGGAGAAGAAGTTTGCGAACAACAAGCAGCCAAGCGAGGATCACATGATCGTCTCGCTGCTAAGCCAGGTCATCACGGCGGTGCAGAAGAAGGAGCAGGAGAGCGGAGGTTCGAATGTCGAGGCGGAGCGGGCGGACAGGCTCATCAAGGAGCTCGAATGGCACAAGCAGCGGATGGCCGACAGGCAGAAGGAAATCGAGCAGGAGAAGGAGGAGATTGACCGCGAGCAGAAGAAGTGGATCACAAGCGAGGACATCCGGACGGGCTGGGACAGCAAGACGGTGCGTCCCCTTTTCTCTCTTGAGCTTTGAGCCTGTCAGACTGACGCCTGCGTTCTTCAGATCGTCTCAGCGACGCCGTCGGTGCAGCCCAAACCCGCGCCGCCAGCCGCCTCTTCAAGCAAGGGGAAGAAGACCGAGACCGTCATCGAGACGCTCAATTCTCCCGGCGTCCAAGCTGCCGCAGCTGCTGAGGTTTGTTGCATGTGTCATCGACTCCCAAAGATCTGCACTGACTAATACGTCTTCAAGCAGGCTTCCGGGGACTCTTCCAATGAAGCCCACCTTCCTCCTCTCACGCCCTCCGCGCTTGCCCTCTCTCGCATTGCACCTCTCGACTGGGATACACACCAACAAGCCATTGTCGCTGACCCTTCGCTCTTGACAGAAGAGACGGGAGATGCACTGATGGTTGAAGCCTTCAGTCAGGCAATGAAGGGAACAAAGGTGGGTGAGAAGAGGGCGACGGAGTGCATCGAGAAGGCGCTTGTTGGGCAGTACTGCAGGAGCCTCGGCCGGGATGGTGTTGCGCTCTTTTTCCGGCGGTGCGTCGCTTGTCGCTACTCTCGCCCATGCCTATGCTAATTCTCGTCTTCTGTACAGGATGACCAACTCCAACCACGCCGCCTTGCGAATCTTCCTCGACGACGTCGCCAAGAAGTCCGACTGTATCATCTTGCGCGCCAAAGTCGTTGCCGCCGAGCGTGCCGAAAAGGCCGCTGCCGGCTCGGAAGGCGTCGAGCAGATCCAGCTCGTCCCCGCTTCTCCCGACCAAACCATCACCTTCGAGATCCCCGACGGCCCGCCCCCCGAGAACCTTGAGATCACGGGCGAAGGATCCAAGGAACTCGATCCGCAACTCGTCCGCGACTTCTTGCAAAAGCGTTGGGACATTTTCCAGGCTTTCCCGAAGAATCTCAAGGCTGCCCTGTCGAAGAAGAGCCTCGACAAGGTCAACAAGGTCCTCGGGAGGATGAGTGTAGAGGAGGCGGAGATCGTTGTGGAGCAGCTGCAGGAGGCCGGCATCCTCTTGATGAGTCTGTCACTCCTCCCTTGCCGTGCAGGCAACTGACCTTATCGTAACCCATCAGTTCGAGACGCCCGGCATTGTCGACCAGACCGGGAAATCCGGCAAGGACCCGACTGTCACGGTTCCCATCCCATCAAAGGACGGCGCATCCGGCTCCGTACCGGTCCAGCAGACAGAGGTGCTCAACCTGGAAGACTCGCCTGACTGAGCAGGCAGTGTACAGTGTAGCTTGTCTGTCTGCCACTGCATCTTTGCAACTTGATCTGGGGTTCCTTTGAGATTGGCAGCTCGGCAATTGTTGTCTGGGGTTGACTGAATGCTATCAGAGGCAAGTTACTTTCATCAAAACGGTTTCAGAATGGCAGATGCATCCCAACACGGTTGGCATCTCGCTTTTCCTCCGACAGCTCACTTGACTCTCCTCACTGCCTCCATGATAGACTTGAGAGCTTGCTCTGGTGGCTACACTGGGTGTAGGCAAGCTCGTCTGGCTGTCTGTCAAGGTGCGCCTCCTCCTCTCTGCCGCTTCGTTCCGCAGGTCGTGTGAGCTGACCCATCACCTTGTAGTGCTTTGCAACGGCTTGTTCTCCTATCAACTGCTCATATTGCCATATCCGCCGCTGGACTTCACGCTTGTCAAACGCAAGCTGTTCCCGGGCAAAGGGACCAAGGCCCTCTTGCTCCTGATTATCAACTTCATGCTACCCTGTCTGCTGTTCTCCAAGTTGCGCCACACTTTGCATACTTTGTCTAGACCAGAGCTGAGAGGAGCAGCATTGTTGGCAGATGTCAGAGTAAGGATGTGTCTGAAGAGAAGTGGAGCAAGACGGGGGGAGAGGTGGAGCAGCGGCAATTGGTGCCTCACACTACGGACAAGGTTGTCTGTGTTTGATGGCTCCACAAAGCAATCAATACACTACATGCCTGCCAACTACCGCACCTATAACCGGCCTGTCAGCCTCCAACCGTCTGCCTCTCGAGGCAGTACCGACCAACCTTTCCTTTGGATCAGCGCCACTTCAGGTGGACCAGGCAGCTGCATCAGATGCACAGGCATTCAAAGCATCCCTCTCCAGCATCCAAGCACGACTATTCTTGACTCAATCTGGCACCTCCAGCGCCCTGTTGTTACATCCCCCCCGATCATGCCACCCTCATCATTGCCCTCCTTCCCAAGTTGCGCTTCCTCTTTGTCCTGCCAATTTCTTCAGGTGCCATTTTTTTTGTCCTGACGGCGCCAGACGGTCTTCCCCCCCTCGTGGTCCTGTACGACAGGGCCTTCTTCAACGGCGCGGTACCCGTTCCGCTTGGATTGATGGTCCTTAGCACTTCTATTGCCAAGCTTTGACTTTTGAAACTGCTGTCGCAGCTGCCGCTTGCAAGCATGGTTGCACTGGCTCTCATCCGCCTTGTCAGCATCCCAGTCTGCTGCTTCTTCTCTGCACAGCAGCTTGTCAAGATTGCAGTGCTGCACCTTGGTGCAGTCTCTTCTTACCTTCCTGTGTACAGTCACACTCAGGCAAAGACACCCATATCAACGTACTGCTTGAGGGGGGAAGAGAAAATGCATGTAATCGCTGGTTATCAATGAGAGCATGAAGAGATAGGGAATCAATGGAGCACACCTGGTTCTACCTATGAGAGCGTGAAGAGGAAGAAAAAGAGAGTGTGCGCACATGAATTTCTGCCATCCATTCCTTGATCCCCCTAACTCCCCTTAGCCGCTGCTTACCACTCAACATTGCAAAGTGTGAGCCTCATGCCAGGCACAGTAAGCAACAGGTAATCTTCAATCTGCAAGCCTTCGTATACACGAGTCACAGCACCCATCTCCGTGTAGTGATACAGGTGTCTCGTATGTTTCTTTCACCACAGTTTGATGGCAAGGGCTGTGAAGTGTGATGCCCTTGACTCGCAAAAAGAGGAGTGCAGCCAAGGACAAGCCTCCTCGAGCCCAAAAAGCTATTGGCCCAACCGTGATTCGAACACGGGTTTCCGCAGGATCTCGAGGGCCACAATGCGGTGCCCTAACCAACTAGACTATTGGACCTTGCTTGTCTCCGTGGAGAACCGTTGCAAATATAATTGCTCACAGGCCGGTGAGCGGGCAGGCTGTTCGCCACACTGCTTGATCCCCCCTGGTGCAGCGGCAACCTCTTCCCAGCCACTCCCTTGCACCTGCAAGCTGCCAAAGGGGCAGGTAGACAGCACACTCCGCTTCTCTCTCACATGCAAAGACCCTGATCACGAAGCAACGCGCAAATCTATTGTGCAGGACGTGTAGGGGGACGAGCGGTGCGGACGTGCATGTACAGAAGGGGGAAAGACTATGTAACAGGTGAGCGACAACGGGGAGGTCCAGCCTCGCGCAAGTTTTACTGGTCGCTGATGTTGTTGAGGATGAATGAGCTGCGGCGCGAGAGGTTGACCGAGCTGCGGCCCGAGACGTTCTCCGAGTTGCGCCGCGACATGGCCATCGAGCTGCGACGCGAGAGCGAGCCGAGTGCGCCGCGAGAGGGGCCGGCATACATGTCGGGCCAGAACCGTTGCTCGAGGTAGAGGACGTATTTGAACATCTGCGGGCGCGCGGGTTAGCTTGCCCGTCTCGCCAAGTGAAGTGAAACATGCGCACCTCCTCAGCCCTCTCCCACGCGTCTGTGCCCTCAACCAAGTCGAGCTTCTCGACCTCCTCGCCGCACTTCTCCACAAAGAGGTCAAACTCCTCGCTCGTCCAGTTCTGGATGAGCTCGGTGATGGCAGCCGAAGTTCGTGGGTCGGAGGGGTTGCGCGAGGAAGAGCTGCTGGGCGACAGGGAGCCGGCGTATTTCCAGGCGAGGTTGTAGAGCTGCAAGGCGAGACCATCGTTAGTCACCGTCTCTCTGCCGCCCAACCGCTCCATCAACGCATCCCGCAGAGCCTGAGTCTGGCAGGGAACCCGCGCGCACCTTTTCCATCGTCCACAGCAGCACGATCGCCTCTTCCAAGTTGCCGCCGTTCCTGCTCGCCTCCGCGCCCGTCGCAATCATCAAGTCGATGTACGCCCTCGTCGTCGGTCGAAGGACCTGGCCCTGGAGACTGCCGATGGGCCGCTTGAGCTTGTTGTCGCGCTCCTCCTCATCCGGGCTGACTTCGAGGTCGACGAGGTATTTGGACGAGAGGTCGTCGAAGAAGGTTACCTCGCGGTCGATGTTGGAGAGTGCGTAGGAGAGGAGCGAGAGGGTCTTGTGCGCGTCGGCCTGGTGAGGGAAGGAGGACAAGGGGAGGGCCGAGATGAGCGAAGCTGTGTGGGAGGGCACGAGTCAGCCCGACCGCCTCGCTCCGCATCTCTCCTGCACACTCACCGATGAACTTGGGGTCTGCAGGAGCGGGTAAGGGCGGAAGAAGCGGGTCAGCACCGCCTCGATGTCATCGATGTTGTCGCGAGAAGGGCCTCGAGGGAGACGGGACGCTGGCGCGCCAGCGTTCCGAGCGACAACAGAGAACAGACTGTCTGACGCGACCCTAGTGCGCCCGGTGTCGCCTGGCGCGTCACAAGTGCGCGCTCCGAATGGGGTGTGGTCGGTTCGTTCGGGGGTGGACGAGGAAGCGCATGCACTCACATCCGTGGAGGGCGTAGCAGCGGTCCTGGGTAAGCCACTCGCTGAGCTTGTCGCGCGTAAGCTCGTGTCGCCCTGCGGCTGCGAGGAACGGGTGCTGGGTCGCGACGGTGATCTCGTCCGACTGTTTCGAGCGCGGGAAGCGAGCAGGAGTCAGTGGACGGGGGACGGGGCGCGTGCAGTGGTGGCTGGGTACGCACGTAGCGCTCGAGCATGGTCTCTGTGAAGGTCGGCATGGCTGGCAGAGGTTCGAGGGTGCGTGTGTTGCGAGATGGAAAGAGAGAGAGAGACGGACGAACGTCAGCGAGACAAGCTGGCGCAGCACTCGCTGTGGACTGGACAGGTGCTGGGAGGACAGTAGAACATACTGAGCTCTCTAATGTCACCGAACAACCCAGGCAAGGAGAGAAGGGCACGCCCCTGTTCTGCTCGTCGTCTCCTCGTCTGCGGCGTCGGCTGCTTCCTCGTCTCCTGCTCGACACCCGGCGACGTAAGTGGAACGATTTCTTGCTAGCTCGACCCTGCACGCTCTGCCACTCGCCTGCGACCCACCCACCACACGACCTCCTCTCGGCTCTCGTCGATCCCATCTCGTTCAGTCCTCCCCGCTCCCGGCCAGCAAAGCACCTGTCGGCACCCGATACAGACGCCAGAACTGATCTCGTGCGCACACTCTCGCAGCCGGCTTCCCTCGCCGCCTCAAAGTCCCTTCCTCCGCCTATCTCTCGTCGGCCGTACCTGTTCTCGGCCAGCCTCTCTTCTTCGCGTTCAAGCGGGTGCGTGCGCTGCTGTCAGTCACTGCACGGGAACCGACTTGCGGTCCCAACGGGTGCAGGCGGAAGCGGATGCGTCGAGGGCCTGGCTCTTTGCCGGATGCTCGAGGACCACCGGGATTGTTCAGGACAGCCCACGGCGGTCGGAAGAAGGCTCTCCCGCACTTCACGATGCTCAGAGAGGGCCTGGGTTGATCCGGGGTGACGCAGGGACCGTTAAAGTGGCGGCAATCGGCTAGCTGTACGGGTTGTCGACGAGGCGGGCTGGGACAGGCTGAAAAGGGCATACGGCTGTGGTTGTTGACCAGTCGACCTTCGTTCACACCATACGCAGGTGCAGCGACAGCCCTCTCCGCGTTCAGCACCATCGACATTGTCATACGCCCTTTCCCTTAATCCCCTCGAACCGCCATGTCCTCCCTCACTCCTAGCGGCAAGGTGATCGGCCCGAAGCAGCGCAAGGTGGCGCTTTTGGGAAGCAGGAGTGTCGGTGAGTCTGCTCCCTCTCGTATCCCTCGGCGGGAGAGTCTGAGGGCGCGGATGAGGTAGCCGCGGGATGCGGTTGCGAGCGCGGGATCAGCGCAGGCGCACGGCGACAGCCTCAAACGAAGTGCGAGGCGTGACTGGAAGCACAGCGGTACTCGTAGACGTAGGCGCTGACCACAACTTTTTGCTCGACCCGCCCACAGGCAAATCCTCCCTGACGGTCCAATTCGTCGACGAACACTTTGTCGACAGCTACTACCCCACGATCGAGAATACCTTCCAGAAGCTCGTCAAGCACAAGGGCCAGGAGTACCAACTCGACATCATCGACACGGCCGGCCAGGTGCGCAGTTTCACTCGCTCGACATTCAGCAGGGACTCTAGCTAACCCTTTTTGTGCACTCCCTCGTAGGACGAGTTCTCGATCCTCTCTTCACGCCACGCCGTCGGCTTGCACGGCTGGATTCTCGTCTACTCGGTGTCGTCCCGCTCGTCCTTCGAGATGTGCTCGATTATCCGCGAGAAGATCCTCAACTACACGGGACGCGAGTCGGTGCCGATGGTGCTGGTCGGCAACAAGTCGGACTTGGCAGTACAGCGGTGCGTCCCCGATTGTCCATCTCGGACGCAGGCGCAGCTGAATCTCCCGTTCGCCGGCGCAGGCAAGTGTCGAAGGAGGAGGGCGCGGCGCTCGCTGCTAGCTGGGGCTCGACAGCGTTCCTCGAGACGTCGGCAAGGACGGGCGAGAACGTCCAACGCGTGTTTGAGCAGATTGTCGTCCAGATCGAGGCGGAGCTGAATCCGGCGCCCGCACCGGCGCAGAAGGGCGGCTGCGTGCTCATGTGATGGAGGAGAAGACTTGTGTTCGGATGGGCTTGTGCTGGCGTTTTATCTTCGGTCCTCTCGGCGGGAGGACCTTTCCTCGACGGACCCCCTCTCCTTCCTTCTGCTCTCGTCTCCTCGCTCCCTTTTTGCTGTACTCGCTTCGCCCGTGACACTAGTGTGATAGACCCTGTAACCTGGACCGCGTTCTTGTCGGATTTGGGCGCGGCGGCAAAGGCGAAGCGCTGGTCCGGCTCCTTCCGCCGGCAAGGACGGCGCGGGACTTTCAGTTTGGCCTCCGCACTCTGCTTCGCTTGCAACCTGCGCGACTGCTGACAGCAATGGGCGACGCTCTGCCGCCTTATCCCGGAGCATCGGCTGCACACCTCGCAGCAGCCGCGCTCGCGGCGTCCTCGTCTGGCGTCCCCACTCACAACTGGAACTCGCCCTCGCTGCCTCATGCCGACCTCTCGACGTCGCACGGCCTGCCATCCGCACCAGGGACCGCTTCGAGCGGCAAAAGCTCGACGCGTCCTGCCAACGGCGCCGGCGCGACAGCTCGCGCGGTCGACTACACCCCCAGGCGAACCGGAGAGGGTTCAGCGATCAAGCGCTCTGCGAAGGCATGCATGTACTGCAGGAAAGGCAAGGCGCGCTGCGACGGTCTCGACAGCTGGCCGTGCAGGAGGTGCAGGGAGAATGGGGTCGAGTGTGTGTTCGAGGGTTTGACCCAGGACGAGCTGAGGAGCAGGATGAGCGTGAAGCGCGAGGCGCAGGCGGAGGGAGGGAGCCTTGACGGCACGGGGAGTGTGTGAGTGTCTCTTTGACGCAATGAGGGCGTTGCTCCTTGGCGGCGCTGACGTGACTTTCACACACACCAGGTTCGCTGGACCTGTTTCCGCCGCTCCACCTGGTCAAGGCATGCTCGAATCACGCCTCGCACGTCTTGAAGCAGAGCTCGACTTCATTCGCTCCGCTACGAGGTCGCACACGGCGCGACTCGACCGTTTGGAGGACGGCAGCGTCGGTAACTCCAGTTCTCCCGGTGGTCAGTCGTCCGCTCACTCCGTCGACAAGATGTTCCCTATTTATCTTAGGTCACTTCGCAGAATCGAGTCGCTCCCGCTCGTACCACCACGTCAAGAAGGAGAGTCAGGAGTTCGAGACGTTCGCCCGCGACGCCTTCGAGCTGTACGCACCCTTCCCTAAGCCCACCTGCGCGAGCATGCTGACGATGGGCCGCGCAGGTTCTGGGAGATGTATGCTCCCCTTGCCCCGTACATCGTTCCGACAACCGACACCTTCGAAGCCGTGCGCGACCGCTCGCCGCTTCTCATGCATGCTATCGTGTGGGTTGACTACCTCGAGCGCTCTTTGAGACAGTACTAATTGCATCCTCGCAGAGCTGTGGCGTCGCGACATTCGCTTGAGAAGCATCTCGTCGATTTCAACCGTTCCGAGGCGCTACGGCTAATGCGGGACACGCTGTATGGCGAGAAGCCGGTGACGATAGACGATGTGGGTTCTCTCCCGAGCTGTCCCGCACGACACGTCGGACTGACGCTTTCGTCCCTCCCAGCTCAAGGGAATGTTGGTGTGGAATGCGTGGCTGGTATGTTGGCTCGTCTCCTTGCTCTGGGGCTCTCCTGATCCTGATTCGGCCCAACAGGGCAAAGGAGCGCCGCCTGGGCATACTGTCACCCTCGCTCTCCAGCTCGACCTGCCGAGGGTGCGTCATCACGACCTTCCGGTCACTCTGCGAACGCTGACGGGTGTCTCGCACGCTAGGCGCTCGACCGTCTCCTTGCATCCATCTCGCAACCGCAAGCCGAGGCAGCGCGCGAGTTTGAGGAGCTCATGCCAGGCGTACGGGTGTGGTTGACGCTTTACGCCGCGGATCTCTGGTGCGCTCGTTCATTCGAGCTTCGTCTTTCCGCTCACAAGCTTATTGGGAACCCGACAGGCTCTCGTTCGCCATGGCTCGACGCTCGTTGGTCACGATTGACCTCTCCATCACGTCCTCTCGCCTTCTCCTGCACTTCGGCGCCCTTCGACCTGTCGACGCCCGCCTCATCGCCCAGTCCGAACTCGTCACCATTCTCGGCGTCGTCCAGGAGTCGTTCCTCAAGACACAGCGGCAGTCGGTCGAGCAGACTGTCCACGTCGTTCAGCAGGCGAACGCGCACCTCGAGCAGTGGATAACGACCTGGAGTGCGTGGACCCGAGGACAGGAGGAGGAGACGGGCAACTTTGTCCTCTCCAGCTTTTCCGTCATGCTGCAGGCGGCGCGCTTCTACGCCAACACGTTCGGCTTGCGCGACATCACTTCGTCGGACCAGCTCCTCCCGATTCACATGCCCTGTCTGAGGACCGCCCTTGATGCCGCAGTGCGCATTCAAGGTGAGATCATCCAGCTTCCATCGAGTACGCTCACAATCTGACGGCTCTCGCGCAATTCTTAGGCATCCACCGCGCGCACAAGATCGCCCATTCAGCTGAGATGACGCTGATCGTTCTCTCGGTGCGTAGTACATCTCCAATCTTGTGAAGACACTAGCTGACCTCCCTCTCCCCTTCACACTACAGAGCTCGGCTCTCTTCCTCCTAAAAATGATCAAGCTCGCTCCCGCCGCCTTCTCTCCCGTACCCTCGCCGTCCTACCCATCCTTCGCCGCGCTGTCCGCCCGCTCCTTCGGCACGATGGCTGCACACCTGTCGCCGGCGGATCCGCTGCAGTCGGCATCTTCGCCTGACACCGCGGCTTCCCCTCTCCTCGTCGCAACGCCGTCGATCGCCCAAGCCGTCGATGCTGCCCGCCACTCTGCCGCTCTTCTCGCCTGCGCACCGGCGAAGCAGCGAAGCTATGCCCACGCAGTGCAGATGGCGCTGCAGAAGCTCGAGGTCGACCTCCCGCCTACATTGCCGCCGATCACGTCTTCACCAGGCTTCGGCGATCAGGCTGGCGGCGACAGGAAGCGCCAGAGAGTCGCCGAAGACGCCTCCGAGATGCGGCGACGGATGTCATCCCTCGACGAGACTGTCGCGGGCAGCGCGAATCTCGCATCTCCGCTTTGGGCGCCAGCCTCGACGAGCGAGGCGCAGCTGCCGCCTGCGGGCGACGCAGCCGCGATGATGTGGGGACTCGGCGCTGGTCCGGAGGACCCGTTCGCAGCTGGCGGGAGCGCCTTCCGCAATGGAGACGCCGCTGCGTCTGAGAAAGACCTGGACGAGTTGACCATATCTTCGCTGATTGGGACCGACAGGTACGTCTGCTCCCGCTCGCTTCCGGTTTCTGCTTCGCTGACGACACCCTTCTGCAGTTTCTGGACGTGGACGAGCAGCCTCCCTGGCGAGAGCATCCAGGCCTTGGTCTCGTAGGACCTCTGTATGTATGATGGGTATTTGTGTGGAAGTTTGGGATGTGTCGTCCAGAGTTTTCGTGTTGTGCTCATCAGCGCCCATAGTGAGCGGTCGAGCAAGTAGCTCACGCCGCAACAGCAAGAAAAGCCTGCGATTTGACCTTGTTGCATTCCGGCTGTGAACGACTGGAGATAGGTACTCAATACAGGATTACGAGTGCGAGTGCGAATGCGAGCTTGCGAATGCGGTTCCAGGCGAAAGTCGAAGGGTATTAGGGCGGACGCGGGTAAGTCATCTAGAAGCCTTCGTTGTGCAACTTGCGACAGAGCGCGACGGTCATGCGCTCGAGAGAGAACTTCTCCTTCTTCGGACGCTGCTCGTCCTTCGCCTTATCCGAGGCCGACGAGGAGAGGCCGGGGGCGCCGTAGAGGAGGCGCGTGGCGGCGTTGTTGATGACGGTGTCGGCGACAGTTGCGGCGGCAGAGGTGACAGTCGACGAGACGGAGGAGAGGGGCGAGGTGGAGGAGGAAGCGGGTGCTGGTGGAACTGTGCTGGAGAAGGCGGGCGTTGATGCAGGAGTCGGCGCGGGCGAGTTCGGCAGGGGCGGCAAGGGCTTGGTCGGCGTGGCGTCCTTCGACGAAGATGCAGGCGCGTTCGAGCCAACCGACGTGCCGGGGAGCTGGCGGATTATCCACGAGGCCGCCGAAGCGAGCCCAGCGGCGTCATCCGCCTGGTCCTGCTGCGAGGGTGCGGCAGAAGCCTTCGGCGGCTCTGCCACATCCTTGCTTGCAACAGACGGCGCCGGTGACTGTCCCTCCGCCTTTACCGTCGCCGGCGTCGCCTTTTTCTTCCCGTTACCGCCGCCGACGAGTTTGCCGACGAGGGCGTAAACGTCCTGCCACTGCCAGCCCTTCTCCTCCTTCTCTTGATCGCTCGACGACTCGGCATGCGCGCTTGCCACGCGCTCCGCCTGGCCTCCCTCCTTCGGCTCCTTCGTCTCCCTGATCTCCCGCCTCGTCACCTCCTCGATGGCATGCTTGCTCGCCTCGGCACTGCTGAGCCCGCTCGATCCGCGCATCTCCCAGTGGTCACAAGCATCGAAGGTGCCGAGGAACTCGCCCCATCGTGCGCTGTCGATGCTGACGAGGCCATCGTTACCGCGCCATTCGGGCGGAGCGGCACAGCCCTGCGCAACGCGCTGGGCCTCGGCCCCATCGAGGACGAGCTTCGGGAGCCAGAGCGGGTGCCAGATGGGGATCTTGTCGGTGCGTGCGGCGATGGAGAAGTACCGGACGTCGTCGCGGTTGGGAGTCGAGGGATTGAAGACGTCGCGGAGGAAGGACGGGGTGAGGTTGGCGTAGGCGGGAGAGTCGAGCAACTTGAGGAGGTAGCCGGTAACGCTCGCCGAGAGGTTGAAAGGGAGACCCGGGAAATGGCTCGACGCATTCTTGACCTTCTCAGCCGCCGCCTCAGCCTGTTTGGCAGCTTCCGCCGCCTTCTTCGCCTGCTCGACCTGCTCCCGCGAAAGGATGGGCGACTTGAGCGAGTAAGGAAGCGGGACGGAGGCGTCGTCAGGCTCGTCGAGGTTGGACGAGATCGATGGGCGCAGGTTCAACGCTTCGTGCGACTCGAACTCGGTGCCGATGCCGATGTTGGCGCGACACCAGGCCATGAATTCGGAGCCGCGATGCGGCGTGCACATGGTCGTAAGGGAGCGGGGATGGTAGAGCGTCGGACGGATGTTGGAGATCAGGTAGCGCGCATCGAGTCCTCCCTGCAAGTCGTGCGATCAGCATGGGCCTTCCAGCCACGGCGCATATCTACGCACCATCGAGTGACCGACAAAGTTGAGGTCGCGGTTGAGCAGCGAAGGCGTGTCCTCGAGCGCCTTATGCAGGACATAAGCGCGGTTCTTGATGGAGCCAGTCCTGCGGTCGCAACAACTCAGCCAGGGAAAAGCGGTCGCTAAAGCTTCAGCGCGCACCCTGGGACGGCCGTCACGAACACTTCGGCGCCAATCTTGCCGCGCAGGATCTTGAGCAGGTCGCCCCAGTAATGCAACCGGAAGAAACCCGGTCCGCGTACGTCGAAGCCGTACAAGCCTGCGGTAGGACACGTCAGTAGCTGTCAAGTGGAGAGCTGCGCAATCTGCTCACCGTGGCACAGGACGATGGGGAAGCGCGGCTTCAAGATCGGATCGTACAGCACAGGGTGCCGGACGAGCTCGTTGATCTCTCCGTAGGGGGACGGAGGACGAGGAGGAGGCTTCGACCGTTGCGCGGGCTTGTCCAGCGTCTTGACGGAGTCAGCGGAATCGGAGAGAGGCGGAAGCACAGCTTTGTCGGCAGGAGGTGCATTCGAGACGGCATGTTGGCTCGCCTCCCTCGTCGCAGACACGTCTGTAGGACGCGGCTGAGCCTGCGACGAATCCGCTGCCCGACTGTCGCTGAAGGAGAAGTGAGGGGGTAGTCGAGCGTCGCCGTGAGTGTCGAGGGCAGGTTTGCCCAAAGTGCGTGCGGTCGAGAACGGTCTTGCATGCGAGGATAAGGCGGCCGATCTGTCGCGAAGGAATCCCGCTGTTGCCTGCAAGCCGTCTCGTGTCCGTGAAGGGCGTGAAGGCGCGCCGGATCCAGTCGAACGTGTGGAAGGCGGTGTTGGGGAGGAGAGGGTGTCGAGGGACTGAGGGCGCGCCCCGAGTGCCGCCGGATCCGCCGAGTCCAGCAGAGACGGCGTTTCCACATAGCTGAACCGCAGCTCGACCGCCGCAGACACTGTGCCGCGCCGAACGGCTTCCTCCTCATCTCCTCCGGCGACAATCCGCCGACGCCGCATCTTCCGTCTCACGCCCTCTTGAGGTCCGTCAAGGAGCCCTGGAGCTACTCGGCCCGCATGACACCTAGGGGACTCCACTCCGATGGCCCTTGCAGCTGGTGTCGAGGTGAGAAACGCGGCCGTCGTCGAGGGAGAGGTGGTTGCGACCGCGGCAGCAGCGCAGCCAGCTGTCAGGCGGATCGCTGCGGCGGAGGTAGATGCAAGTGTGGTCATGCTCGAGGCGCAGCGAGACTAGCGGAGCATGAAGTGCGGTTGGGACGAGTCGAAAGAAGGATCGCTTCGCTGACGTCGGGACTTCACCCGGCGAAGGGGAAGTTGCTCTCTTTCGTTCTGCTCTCGCTTGCGCATGGAGAGCTGCGCGGATTCCCGTACGCTGCTGTCAAGAGACGTTGCAATGCAAGGAATGATTCCGTAAGATCCGGGCTTTTGAGGCGACGAGACGAGGAGGTGCAAGAGATGCGATTTTGGCGGACAGGCGCGAGATTGAGGCGAAGGGGAATGCGATTCGATTGTTTGCGAGTTGGAAAGGAAGTGAAGGAAAGTTTGTTGGCGTAGCTGTGTAGGCGGATCGGCAGGGAAAGGAGGGCGAGCGCGGAGGGAGACGGCGCCTAATCCTCAAGGATCTGTGTGACGGACTCGTCAGTCTCAGGACACCTCCAAGCCGAACAGACCCGGAAGTTGAAGCAGACTCACGTCTCCCATCTCGTACGCTCCGAGACGGCGCCTTCGCGCTTCGTCCTTCGCAGCCTCCAGGGCCTTGACGACCTGCGGGTATGCTGCGCGGAGGCGCGATCGCTGGTCGATGCGTGCGAGACCTTCGCGGACGAGCTGGACGTTGATCGAGTTCTCGTTGGCGGAGAGCGAGTGGGGGTCGTTCGGGTCGAAAAGCGAGAGGTGCAGGAGGTTGGCTTCGCGCGCGTCAATGTTGGCGACGAGCTGCTGGCCCTCGCAGATCTCCCGGAAGCGCTCAATCGAGTCGGCACCGTAGTCTGTGCGCCAGTCGAGAAGCGAGACGAAGGACAGCGTAGCCTCCTTTGCTTGGCCTTCGAGCGACTTGAACTGCGCGGCGAGAGGGCGGAGACGAGAGAAGGGCAGGACTTCGACGTTGCCGTCTGTGCACGAGGGAGGTCAATCGGAAAGGTCAGGCAGAATGTACGGCGGAAAGACCTGGCGCACAGTCGATGTAGAGAACCTCCGCCTGCTTCTTCGCTGGGTTGCTCTTGCGGACCTTGGCACGGTACCACGCGTTGTCAACGGAGAACTGCGCCGAGACGAGCTCGCCAGAGCGAGGAGTGAAGCCGGCGGGCGTAACGTCGGCCTCCTTGTGGAAGACGGTCAGGTCCGACATGAGCTTCTCGAGCTCGGGAATGCCTGTACGGACCGAACAGTGTCAGATTCCCCTTCGCGCAAAGGATAGGTAGACGAAGATGCGAACGCACCGCCGTTCTGCAGGATCTGCACCGCGAACCTGAAAGGCTCGGTCTCCGTTCCGCCCCGAACCTCGCTGACGACTACGTCGACGTACTCCTTCCTGGGCTGCACAGACTGTCCAGCAGCGGCCGCGTCGCCGTTTGCGAGAGCCTCGGCCTCGGGGTCGTAGTTGGACCAGAGGTTCTTGCGAGCCTTCTGCGCCTCCTCCTGCGCAGTCCAGAGCTCCTTGGCGTTCGAGTACTCGTCAACGCGGGCGAGACCTTCGCGGACGAGAGCAGCCGCGACGTCCTGACCGTTGTGGAAGAGCTGCACGGTGCGGGTTGTCAGCGTCGCTCCGGAGAAAGAGCTTGCAATAGAGCTCAGCGATCCGCCGACTTACCCTGCCGATGAAGCCGCCACTCTTGTCGGTTGCCTCGACCTGCACCTCGACGTCGCGCTGCAAGAGCCGCCTCGACGAGAAGGTCGCAGCCTCTGCACCGTAGGGCTCGCTCTTCTCGTTTGCGTTGCGAGCGGTACGAGGAGCACGGATGTGCGAGAGGACGAGCGTGAGCTTGGCGTCTTGCTTGGGAACCCAGATCTGCGTGCGAGAAACGCGTCAGTTGAGATGCGCGAGGCGCGCTTGAGAGCGGATCGCGCACCTTGAAGCGACTGCCGGATGCGACATAGTCGACGACAGCAGGGAACCGGCCCATGCGCTTGAACTGGCTCAGGAACGGCGCAGCCTTGTGCGCCGACTCGCTCGCGTCGACGATCCTGGGCGCAGGGAACTCCTTGCCCGAGTGAATGCCACGCTTGTCGTCGATCGCACGCGCTTCGGCAGCCATGAGGCGATCGTAGTCGGACGAGCGCTGGTCGTCGCCCTGCCTGTGGCGGAGGACGCCGAGCAAGCCGCGCTCGACGAGGACCTCGGCGACGTTCTGGCCGTTCGGCAGGCGGACGGTCGCGCATTCGCGCTCCTCGTAGTCGCCCTCGGCAGGCTTGACATAGTCAATAACGACGTTGACGGGCTTGCCGATGAGCTTCTTGCGGAGCATCTCCTTGCCCTCGAGCTGGAGGCCGGCGAGCTTGGCGTCGGACGGGCGAGGCTGGCGGACGGATGCGAGCTGCACGCGACGTTCGGTCGCTTCGCCTTCCTTGACAATGCTGAGCATGTCGGCGCCCCAGACGCGCATAACGATAGCCGTGAAGCCCTTGGCGGCAGACGAGCCAGCGCCGTTCGTCGCGGGCATGACAGCGTCCTTGAAGAGGCCCCGGCGGTTCGCCTTGGCCTCAAGCTCGCCGCGGCGCAGCTCGGACATCATGTTGGGCGTCGGCGAAGAGGCGAGGAAGCCAGCGTGCCAGTCGACGATGCGGGCGAGTCCGACGCTCATGAGGAGTGCCGCAATGTTGCCCGCCGGGTGGTGGACCGTGCCGAGGAACAGGGAGACTTGCTGAGGCTGCTGAGAGGCTGAAGAGGCGGATCCGTTGCTGAGCGAGGCGGGTGCAGGCGTGGGCGTAGGCAAGCTGAGGATGGTGACCTTGATGAGGCGCTGCAGGAGACGGGACTCGACAAAGAAGCGACTCTCGTCTCCGAGCTCCTCGCCTTGCAGCTCCTCGCGGCCAGACAGGTTGCCCGAGCGAGGTGCGCGGATGCCGGCGATACCGAGGTTGATCATCTGGTGGTGCTCCGGCGACAGGAGGAGGCGAACGCGGACCTGCGAGCCGTTGGTGACACCCTCGACGATGGCATCCAGCGACTTGCCCTTGTACTGCTGGAGGAAGGCGACCGGGTCCTCGGGCATCATGTAGTCGACTTGGCGCTGCGGCGCCCTGTCCGAACTCCACAGTCCCCTGCCGACGATCTTGGCCTCCTCCTCGAGGTCGCGGAGGTACGCACGGCGCTGCGCAACAGCCTGGCCGTCCTCGTTGTCGCCGTGAGCCTGGTCGCGCTTCGAGCTGTCGCGAACTTTGGCCCATCCGCTGCGGACGAGTTCGGCTGCGACGTCGAGCTCGCTGCCATCTGTCGGGTTGATGACATAGACGATGCCGAACTCGAGAGGCTGCGAGGGGTTCGAGGCGGAGGGAACCGTGTACGAGATGCTGAACGAGACTTCCTTGCCTACGACGAGCGAGCGGAGGAAGTCGCGCGACTCGAAAGCCCAGGGCTCGTCCTCGCGGTCGCGGGAACCGAGGCGCGGCGCAGTCAGGTCGGCGAGGTGGAGAACCTTCTCACTACAAGGCGAGGAGGAAGAGGTCAGTTCGCGTGCGCTCACCCGACACTGCAATTCCGCATTCGTCTTCCGAGCGAGTCTACCGCGCTGAGCATCCCCAGCCATTGGACAATCCCATCCAGCTTCGCATCGCCGTCGACAGGTCGCGTGCAGCGAGCGGGTCCTCGAACAACGTCTCCGAAACCCGCCTTACCGTGGAAGGGCGTTGGGTTGCACGACCTTGCCGCGCAAGACGATCGTGTCACCGCTGAGGACGCTCTTGGCGATGGCGGCCAGCGAGGTGGGCGTTTCGGTCGCGGGAGCAGACATGGCGGAGCGAGCGGGCGATGCGAGGCGGCGGGAAGGGTGGACGACGGTTTGTGACGGCTCAGGTGACCCTGCAAACACTTTCTAGCGCAGTCTGGTGAGCCTAGCTGGTGAGCGAGATGAGCAGGTGTGGGACAACTTCGCGAAGTCCACGTCGAGGAGAGGTTTGGCGTCGCCGATGAGCTGCAACTGCTTCGGGACGCGGTCTGACGCGCTCAGAGACGACCACTACACGCCACTCGGCATGCACAACCCGCAGCCAACCCGTCCAGGCGACGAGCTCGTCGTCCTCTCCAAGGACGGCAACAAGCCTGTCAACCTCGCCCTCACGCAGGACGGGCTGGTCGTGCTCAAGTCCAAGAAGGGTGAGTACGGGTCTGACACCTCAGCGACGTGTACGCGGCAGCACAGCATGCTGACACTCCCTTGTCCTCGACTCGCTCCCCACCTTGCCGAACACGGGCATCGCTCTCGCTCAGGATCGCTTCATTCGCTCAAGCTGTCGAGTCGTACGCTTAGAGATTCCATGCTTCGGCGACACGAGCTGAGCGAGGCCACTTTACCTCGAAACAGCTTCGTCCACCTCGAGTCGCTTGATCCCCTACCTCAACCTCCTCTCCGCCCGCCTCAGCTCGCCTGCGTCGACCAGCACCAGCAAACCGACTTCTGAACTTGAGATCATCGTCGCAGCGCTCGTCCCCCGCGAAAAGGGGAAGGCAAACTCGCCTCTCAAGCTCTGGATCCTGAAAGGCCGCGTCTACGACAGCCATGCATCGACCGGGAACGCGATGGGAATGGTTGCAGACGAAGAGAGCTCAGGTGGGGAGAGTGTACGGCTCAAGGCGGCAAGGTGGTGCAGGGAAGCCGAGGAACGAGCTTACGCGGGTCAGTCTGCGACTGAGTTACTTGATTCCTCGCTATTGACGGTCCCTCACGCATGCACAGGCATCGACCGATCGAAGGAACGCCTGTACTGCGTCGTAAATCCCGCCGGAGGGAAAGGGTTGGCCAAGAAAGTATGGGAGGAGGCCGTCAAACCGATGCTTGATGCTGCTGGATGCGCTTACGACGTCGCCTGTGCGTCTCCAGCCCATGTCAACAGCGTGCCAATTCGTTGCTGACCCTGTACTTCTACTGGCCCAGACACCGGTCCGCCTGGTTCTCCAACTCACGCCGTTGCTCTCGCCCGCTCACTCCCCCTCTCAACCTATTCGACCCTCCTCTCGCTCTCCGGCGACGGCATCATTCACGAACTCCTCAACGGCCTCGCCACGCACTCATCCGGTCAGGGGAAGAAGGCGCTGAGGGAAACGACTTTGTGTCACGTACCTTGCGGAAGCGGGAACGCGCTGGCGAGCAGTCTGGTTGGGAGCGAGAAAGTGGAGGACGTGCGATGGTCCGCATTGGCGGCTTTGAAGGGTGCGTTGTTCAGCTTTGACTCCGCCGGGCGACTCTTTCGCTCGAAGCAGTCGGCTGATCAAGCCAGCCGCTCGCAGGCCAGCCGATTCCGCTCGACCTCTGCTCCTTCGTCCAGCCAAGCACTCCCGCCGGCACGCGCGAGTTCTCCTTCCTCACCCAAGCCTTCGGTCTCATGGCCGATCTCGGTACGCTGTCCTCGCCTTCGCACAGCTACTGTTCGCGTCCGCTAATCCGCGTCGCCGGAGGCAGACCTCGGAACCGAGCACTTGCGCGCGCTGGGCGACTTCCGTTTCACTCTCGGCTACGTTCACGGCGCACTCCAACGAAGAACCTATCCCTGCACCTTGACGGTCGAGATCGTTGAGGCGGACAAGGCGGCGATCGCTCGGAAGCACAATGCGTCGCTACGCTCGCCTATCTCGGCGTCCGTAGCTGGCGATGACCTGGGAGAAGACGACTTGCCGCCTGCGAAGCCCTGGACCGCCTCACTGCCTCCGCCCGACGTCACGCCTACGGTCCTGACGGGTCTACCGTCACCGTCTGATCCGCCGCTCAAGCCTGGCTGGTACACGTTTGACCTGACGAAGAAGGGCGTGTTCTTCCTATACGGAGGAAAGGTCCCGCTCATTGCTCGAGATGTGCGTCGAGGAACTATCTCAACAACTGACAGGCTCACGCTGCTGTAGCGTTCGCACCCGAGGATCTTGCTGACGTGTTCCGACCGTGTCGCAGGTCATGCTCTTCCCTGCCGCCGACCCGAACGACGGCCTCATTGACCTCGTCCTCGTCGGCCCGATGGGACGGATAGAAGCGCTCACTGTGCGAGACTTTTCCTTCTTGACGTGTCTCAGTTGTGACGCGACTGACGGTCTCTGTTCCGCAGGCCATGGACTCGACCAACCCGACACCATCCCCGACGCAGAAAAGCTTCCTGTCCCTCCCCGCCGTAACCTACCTCAAAGCGCGCTCCTATCACCTCTCCTTCCCTCCTCCGCCTCCCTCGACGAATGGCAATGCAAAGGGGCGGAAAAGAGGGTTCTTGTCGGTCGACGGGGAGAGCAAGAAGTACGAGGAGTTCAGGGTCGAGGTTCATCAGGGGTTGGCGAGGGTGCGAAGTCTGGGCGCAGCTGGTGGTGCATTCGAGGGACAGGGAGGCGGAGGAGCGTGGGTCGGGAGGAGGAAGATTGCGGGATTCGACTAGCAGACTGGAGGTTGTGATGCTCTCGTTAGACTTTGCCATCTTCATGGCGCCACTAAAAAGCCTCAAATTCGCCCGCAGTGACACTGGATAGCTTGCAAGGCAGACGTCGACCGAATGAGTCGTCGGAAAGGAGTGGTCTGCCAGCATTGCTCGAGAAGTACAAGACATCGGTGCGAAGATTCGCTTCTACAGCTCTTCCAGCTCTACTTCTTCCCCTTGCCCTCGCCCTCTCCCTCGCCATCGCCCTTGCGCACCTTGTCGTGGTACGCATCCAGACCCTTGCCCTTCAAGCTGTCGAACCCTTCGCCGCCCATCATGCTGAGCGCCTTGAACGCTTCTGCCGGGTTGAACTCGACGCCTGCTGCTCGGAGCGTCGTCATGAGATGTTGAGCGGCGTCGCGGAGTTCGGGGTCGCTGGAGACGCGAAGGAGGGAAGGTCAGCGCTAGTCGGAGCAACGGCGCGGAGAACGCTGGACGCACCGTGCGAGCTGCAACATCATCGACATGCTGGGCTTGTGCCCTCCCGCGAGATCGACACCCGTCTTCTCATGTGTCAAGCGAGCCAACTCTGCGCGAGCCAGGACGAAAACGGGGTCAGCACGAACCCTTCGAGTTTGTGGACAGCGCAACGCACTCTCGATCGCATCCAAGACCTCAGGGACCTCCTTGATCCGTTCGAAGAGCGGCGCGTGTTCGAGCATCTGAGGACCGTCGAACGGGTTGGAGGGCGGCTCCTTCGCCTCGCTCCGGGCAGACGAAGCGAACCCGCGGACATGGCTTGTAGGGAAGGACAGGTGTGCTGCTGGTGTCGGATAGGATGCAAAGCTGGACCGGGGGAGAGTGGAAGCGACGCAGAAGGTGGCGGTCGGCGAGGACTGGTGTGATGATGGAGCGGCGCGCGGGGCTTGTCGGAGGGCGTTGCGGGCGAGGCGAGGTGCAGCTTGCATCTTGGCGAGAGTCTGAACCACCGGAGCAGATGTGGGTGAGGAGAAGCAAGCTGAAAGGTCTGCCGAAGGCCTGCGAGGGATGACATCGTTTCTTCGGCTGTCATGATCGTTTTCCACTGTGGTGCAAAGCCTGCGCAAGGCTTTGAAAGACCGACTCCTGCCAACGCGATTGCAGGCGAAAGCGGTGCGGTCTGACAATCCGCTCTTGCTCCGAAGGAATCGCAAGCTACCGTCCCCTTCAAATTCCCTCGTTCTGCGCCTCAGACCAACCCCTTGAGCCACTTCATATCGCCTCCCCTCGCCCAAACCCCTAGACCGACCCCCGCCAGCGCCAACACCGACCATCCCAGCTCTAGCCGGACGATTGTCCAGCACCAGACGACGCCTAGCGCCGGCGCGCGGCTCATGACGCGCAGATAGCCTTCTGAGGTGCAAGTGTGGATCGTCGAGATGCCGGTGGAAATGGAGAGGACCGTCAGGGCGGATTGGAGAATCGTTGGAGGGAGAAGGGTGCGTGAGGAGGGGCGCGAAACGAGGAAGTTGAGCAGTAACAGAGCTGTGCGCGGACGACTGGAGTGTCAGAACGCTAGTCTGGTATAAAGAGGGAACTGGAGGTCCTGACCTGGGAGGAAGTTCAGTAACCGGGTGAGTTCTTCTCGAGGAACGAGTTCCTGCCCAAACTGTGCGTGTACTGCATAGTCCCTGTAACACGAGATGTAAGCACGTGTACGCGAGCCTGCGAAGACTATTACGCACATGCCAGTAAAGAGAAACCCGAACGGAACCGTCCATAGAATTGCATTGACGATCTCTTCCCACAACATGAGATCCTCCGCCTCCACGTCCAGCTCCTCTCCTACTTGAGCCCCGTTGATAGCCTCCTTGACCGCATCCGCTCCCTCACTTCCACCGAGTTGCTGCTGCTGAACCAGTCTCTCCAATTCCTCCGGACTGAACACGACCATCGCCTCCTTTTCCCTGTCCTTCCCGTTCGGCAGCCCCAACTCGGACGGTCGCATCGGTCCATGCTGCTCGAGCAGCTTCAGCCGGTCGGCGTGCGAGAGCGACAGGTCGGGCGAGCGTGCGGAGGGGGAGGAGGGCGGAGAGGGTGACGGCGACGGTGACCAGGAGGCCGCCGGGGCAGTTTCTAAGCTCGTTGGCCGTGTCTGAGCTTGCCGCTTAGCCATGAAAGCGAGTTCGTGCGAGGTGGACAAACGAGAGAGGTGCCGCCCCAAACTTTGGAGTCCACCTCGACCCGCTTCGGCGTCCTTTGCCTAGCTCTTGGCTTGAGAAGCCGCTTCTGAGTCTGCTCGCGACGGGTCAGCAGTCTCGACAGGCTCACTGCGCTGGGGAGAGGCGAGGACGGCTTCATCAGTGAACAGGTGCCGACGAGGTGAGTCCGGTCTCTCGACCAGCTTGAGAGCGTCTGGGCTGAGGGGGTTGAATCTGACATTGCTGGATATCCTGCAGAAGCCCTCGTCAGCTCTACTTGTCGTCTCGCCCTGCGACCCTCGTCCTCTGCGAACACCCCCTCGATCGCCCGTCAACCGCGACGACCGACTTTGAGACCGACTCTGAATGAAGGATGCAGGGCCAATGGTGCTACGACGGTCCCGATACCCGTGGAACACGCCCGACGGGCGTCTGGACGAGCGTTCCCGTCGAAGGGGGCGGTGCACACCTGTCCTCCGTCGCTCCATCCGGCTACACGGGCACAGAGGCGTCGTTTAGTGGGACAGGGTACCGAGCAGGACAATCAGAGACGCCCGTCATGCCGGTATCGCAGTTTAGCGCTCTTCCCGGACCCCATCCCGCATCCTCGTCTTCCTTCGCTCTTCCTCAGCTTTTCACTCCCTTCACCGACTCGACGACCCACATGTCTCGTCGGGCCTCTACTCAGCCGATGATCGATCGACCCGAAGCAGCTACCGCTCCCCCTGCCGCCACCGACCGTACCACCGCCGCCGCCCTCGTCGCCTTCCACCGCGAACTCGTCGCCTACTACTGGCACTACGCCCAGCAAGGCTACGTTGCGCCGTTGACGGCTCCGCAAGGGACAGAAGAGCATCAGCGGCAGGTCGCAGCCCGCACGGAGGCAGTCCAGTGGGCGCGGCAATGCGGGATCGTGGTGGTCGAGCCGTCGGTCCCTCAGGCGGGCATGAGAAACGAAAGTCTCAGCAGGACGCCAGGCCTGCAGGCTGAAGGTCGAAGCCAGGGGACCGCCTCGCGACCCCTAACGCCTGCTCTTTCCGTCTCTGCACCGTCTCTACACCAATCATCGGCGCCCGCCCCGCTTCCAGCGCGGTCGACTGTCGATGAAACCTCGCAACCAGCTCCCCTCACTTCCACCGCGCCTCATGCTTCGTTAGCCCGATCCGCCTCTCTCCCTCCATCAACCGCGCCTCTCCCGCCAGCGCCATCATCGCAAGCGACACTCGACTTTGCCGTCCGCGACACCACAACAATTCCAACAGCTCGAGCATTGTACGAGGCACGAGCTTCCGCATCAAGCGCCCCTCTGCCGTCTTCATCGGCGGCGAAGCGTCCGCTTCCGCTTCCTCCGCTGTCGTCCGCAACCACGAATTTGCCAAAGCTGCCGCGCACGACCGATGTGACGGAGCGCTTGGCCGATTTGTCGTTGAATGCGGGACCGAAAGCAGTGGAGGAGACGAGCTTCGCGCCGGCTGTCCCTTCGTTCTCCTTCGACGGACCAGACGAAGACGAGGAGCGAAGCCCGCCACCCGCCAAGCCGCCGATACCTTCTTTCTCTTTCGGACAAGATGACGGCGAAACGACCTCTGGCCCTGCCATTCCCTCCTTCTCTTTCGCCGACGAGGACGGTCCCGCTAAACCTCCGCAACAATCCAACACGCGACCCCGCCCACCACCGCTTCACCCTCGCTATGACCCGTCCCATCCTTCGCACGCCCTCTATCACCCTACCTCGGGCGGCCACGCAATTCCCGAAGCCGGCACGATCGTCTGTACCGCCTGTCATCAACCCATCTTCGGCCGCGTCCTCGTCGCGCTCGCTCGCCAGTGGCATCCTGACTGCTTTCGATGTGCGGAGGAAGGATGCGGAGCGCGACTGGAGGTCATGGAGTTCGAAGGGACGCCGGAGGATTGGGAGAACGATGCGGCGTCGAGCGAAGGTGACGACGACGAAGGGGAAGGCGAGAGGAAGGGAAGCTTGGAGGGCAGAGCTTGGTGCATGGTTCACTTCGAGGAAGTGCGTCACACCGCATCAGCGGTTATCAGGAGTATGGCTGACGATCTCGGGTCTGCAGCGCTTCGCTCTTGAATGCCATCACTGCCGGACGCCTATCGCTTCTGCCGACTACGTTCCCGTCTCCGATCCGTCCCTCCCCCCGCGATCCGACTATCGCCATCCTTCTACACGCTACTACCACCCTCTCCACTTCTTCTGCGCCGGTTGCGGCGACCCTTTCATCGATCCTGTCGCGTACGAATCCCGCTCCGCCACGTCTCCGCCTGTCGAAGCGCGATCTTATGTACCGCGCGAAGGACACCCATACTGTGTTAACTGCGACTTGCGAATGTGGCGACCGAGGTGTCCCGGCTGCCAGAAAGGATTGAGGGAGGAAGACGGGTTCCTCGAGGTGGAAGGCGCCGGCCGATGGCACGAAGGGTGCTTCAAGTGCTCGGTGCGTGCGAGCGTTCGTGAGATTGCGGTTGAGCGTCTCGTGACGAAGCTGATGCGCGTCCTCGACAGCGGTGTGCGAAGCCTCTCACCGGTGTCTATCTCCTGCGCCGTTCGCCCGCCAGCGGCGACACTCACACCGACGACGACCCGGTGCAAGAGCTGCCGCACTGTGCGGAGTGCTACGATATCCGAGCGAAGGAGCAGGCGGAAGCAGCGGTGCTTCAGCGGTAGCTGAGTGGACTCGTCTTCGTGGTGCTCGACAGACACTTTGCAAAAAGTATGCTCGCTGGACGGGCCGTGCCCCGACGAGGTTCCTCATGACTCCGCGAGGTTCCATCCGACTGCAGCCTGTCTCCAGATCAAGTTGCGAAGATGCGGTCTCCATGGAGTTGCAGACAGACAAACTACGCTGTACACTGCCTGCTCTGCTCAGTCAAGCGAATCCTCCAGGTTGAGCACCTCCGTCTGCTGGACCGGAACAGAGCCGGACGCGTCGTCCTTTGGCTGGACGGGAACCGTGACGGTCGGGTTCTCGCTGGATTTTCCCGTCTGGTCGACAATGCCGGGCGTCTCGAACTGATGGGTCACGATGAGGTCAGTTGCTCGTATGGTGGGCGCGGAGTGACAGACTCACCGAGAGAATGCCGGCCTCCTGCAGCTGCTCCACAACGATCTCCGCCTCCTCAACGCTCATCCTCCCGAGGACCTTGTTGACCTTGTCGAGGCTCTTCTCCGACAGCGCAGCCTTGAAATTCTTCGGGAAAGCCTGGAAAATGTCCCACCGCTTCTGCAAGAAGTCGCGGACGAGTTGCGGGTCGAGTTCCTCGGATCCTTCGCCCGTGATCTCGAGGTTTTCGGGGGGCGGGCCGTCGGGGATCTCGAAGGTGATGGTTTGGTCGGGAGAAGCGGGGACGAGCTGGATCTGCTCGACGCCTTCCGAGCCGGCAGCGGCCTTTTCGGCACGCTCGGCGGCAACGACTTTGGCGCGTGAGATGATGCGGTCGGATGTCTTTGCGACGTCGTCGAGGAAGATGCGGAGAGCGGCGTGGTTGGAGTTAGTCATCCTGTACAGAAGACGAGAATTAGCATAGGCATGGGCGAGAGTAGCGACAAGCGACGCACCGCTGGAAGAAGAGCGCAACGCCATCCCGGCCGAGGCTCCTGCAGTACTGTCCAACCAACGCCTTCTCGATACACTCCGTTGCCCTCTTCTCGCCCGCCTTCGTTCCCTTCATCGCCTGACTGAACGCTTCGACCATGAGCGCATCTCCCGTCTCCTCCGTCAAGAGCGAAGGGTCGGCGGCGACGGCTTGTCGGGTTGCGTCCCAATCGAGAGGTGCGATGCGAGAGAAGGCGAGGGCGGAGGGTGTAAGAGGAGGAACGTCGGCTTCATCGGAAGAGTCGCCGGAAGCCTGCTTGACGTTGAGTAAGTCAGTACAGGTCTCTTGCAGCTGACGACGCATGCAAACGAACCTCGGCAGCTGCAGCTGCCGTAACACCAGGGGAGTTGAGAGTCTCGATAACGGTCTCGGTCTGCTTCCCCTTGCTTGAGGAGGCGGCAGGCGGCGCAGGTTTGGGCTGCGCTGACGGCGTCGTCGAGACGATCTGAAGAAGGCGCGTCAGTCTGACAGGCTCGAAGCTCAAGCGAGGTCAGGGAACGCACCGTCTTGCTGTCCCAGCCCGTCCGGATGTCCTCGCTCGTGATCCACTTCTTCTGCTCGCGGTCGATCTCCTCCTTCTCCTGCTCGATTTCCTTCTGCCTGTCCACCATCCGCTGCTTGTGCCATTCGAGCTCCTTGACGAGCCTGTCCGCCCGCTCCGCCTCGACATTCGTTCCTCCGCTCTCCTGCTCCTTCTTCTGCACCGCCGTGATAACCTGGCTCAGCAGCGAGACGATCATATGATCCTCGCTTGGCTGCTCGTTGTTCGCGAACTTCTTCTCCTCGTACTTGTACGGCAGCGCCGCCTTGAGACGAAGGACCTCCTTGGCAACGAAGGCGGCGCCCTCCGCCTTGGTCGACGAGATAAGGTCGTCGATACGCTTGATGAGCGAGTCGTTCATCGGCACTTCGGTCTCGAACTGCTTGAGCTTGAGCTTGCGCTGCTCGCGCTTCTCGTGGATGTCGCGCTGCTTCCAACTGCGAGAACGAAGCGGCGTTAGCACACCCAGCTGGCCGCGCGTCCTCCAGACTTCACTCCTCACCGAATCATCGAGCGCTTGTCGACATTTGGGTGCACCTCGATGTCAGAGTCGTCCGAGAGCTGGTAGAAGCAGGCCTGGTTAGCGCAGCACAAACGAACGCTGCGATCTCGCGCGCGCACCTGCAGGTTGTCCCACTTGTTGTAATTGAGCCGAGACATCGCGAAGGTCAGAAGAGCTGTCTGGATGGCAGGGAGTGTGCTGGTGATGAGCGAAGGAGGCGGTGCGGGGCGAAGTGGGCCTTTCTGGTCGTCGGCGGCGCGTAGCAGGCTGTTGGCGTGCAAGCGGCTTTTCAGCGATGACTCTAGACATACACGAACCTCGACAGCGCATCAGAACGAGTCGTCGCTGCTGTTCGTGGCTCCGATGGAACACGGTGGAGAGGGGAGGTTGACGCGCGAGCTTGGCCGTACGCAGGCTGGTACCGGGTCTGTACGCTGTGTGCTTGCTGCACAGCTTGCGAGCAGGCGTCAAGCGGAAAGAAGAAGATGCCGGTTTGGAGTGAGCAGTTGATGCGAGAGGGTGCTCCCCGACAGCGCAAGAGCTGATCTCCCGCTCTGTTCTGTTGTTCTGCTTTGTGAGTGCAAAGAAGCGAAGCCAGTGAAAGCGAGTGGTCTCGCGGCTTTGGAGTTCCAAAGTTCTTGCCCGTCGGAAAGCCATCCATGCGCGGAGTCGTCCTCCCGTACCAGCTCCCAGCCTTCGAATCCTACGAGTCCAGCTTCTTCCTCAGCTTCTGCAACGCCTCCCTGCCCTCCGTCTCCCACGGCGCCACATAGATGCTCTTCTCCAAGAACCGCAGCGCGTCTTCGTCGAGCCTGTCCGCCTCTTCGTCCGCCTCCGCCTTGCCTGCCTTGTGCAGCGCAACGACGCCGAGGGCGCGAAACCTCCTTGCGCGTAGAGACGACGCCTCATTCTGCGGCACGCGCGTGCGCATGAGACGACCGACAAGCTCGAGATTGTTGTCGGCCGAACCATCCGACGCGACAGGCGGGAGGGACGTGAGTAGGCGTGCTGTGCGAGAGCGGAAAGCCGGTGCCCAGGGGAAAGCGTGAAGGGAGCGGGAAACAGTAGAGAGAGCGCCGTCGATGTCGCTCTGCGTGACCGATGTCAGTTACGCTCGAGGGTCGACAGGAGCGGACGCACGCACCTTTGCCAGCTTTGCAAGCGTCGACAGGTGCGAGATGTCTGGGTCGTACTTGACGGCTGCGTTCCAGATGAAGGAGTCGGTGGTCTGCAGGAGCGAGGTGTCGTTCGCAGCGATCGCATAGGCGTATATGGCGCGGCGGAGGAACAGCGGTGTCTGTCGACCCGAAGGTCTGTAACAAGAGCGTGTCAATTCCCGTTCGAGATGTGTAGATAGGAAAGACTTACATGTCCGGTGAGTCGAGCAGAGCCGACAAAGCGCGATCCTCCTCGCCTTCAGCCCAATGCACTCTTCCGAGCGCAACGGCGAGGTGGCTGTCGCAGGCGCCGACCCTGTAGGTCTCGACATCGTCGATCGCCGTCTCCAATGCCTCCTTTGCCGCGGACGAGTCGCCGAGCGCGACGTGCGCGACACTCGAGCCGAGCTTGCATTCGGTGTAGAGCAAGACGGTCTGCTCCTTCGTCAGGCCGCCGGGCGCCGGACTGTCCTCGAGGTTGAGGAGCGACAGAGCCGCCTCAAATGCCTCAAGTGCGCCATCGTACTGCTGCGCCGCGAGTCGGGCACGCCCCAAGTTCGTCTGCGCGATCACGTACTGTCCTTCGACCGCAGGCGACTCGTCGACCTCGTAGAGCTCCTCGATGATCGCTGCAGCCTTCTCGAACGATTCGCATGCCGAGGCGAGGTCGCCGACCTGTTCGAGGATGAGGGCGTTGAGATGAAGGGCCGTGTGGTCGGAAGGATGATGGGAGAGGTAGCGGCTGAGCGAAAAGAGCGGCGCGGATAGTACCTCGACGGCGGAAGGCGGGGGAACGGGAGAGGGATCGGCGACGGCGAGCGACGAGGACGGCACGCTAGAGCGGTACTTCTCGAATGCGCGGCTGGCGAAGGCGATGTCGGCTTCGGGCGCGTCTCCTCCGAGCGAGACGGCATGCTCGAGGAGGACGGAGGCCTCGACGGCGTGTCCCGCCATGTCTGCGAGGGTAGCTTGCCCGACCCAAGCCGCCGCCCATTCCGGGTCGAGCACCTGCGCTTTGAGGAACGCCTGGTTCGCAAGGTCCTCGTCGCCGTGTACGAGGTAGAAGAGGCCGAGGTTCGTCCAGGGCACGGCGCTGCGCGAGTTGTGCTCGATCGAGCGGATGAAGCTGTGCTGAGCGAGTCGAGGCGAAAGGTCGAAAGAGAGGACGCCGAGGGCGCTCCAGAAGGACGCGTTGAGCGGCTCCTTGTGCAGGGCGTACTTGAGGCATCGAATCGCCTGCTGCAAAGCCTGCTCCGCAGTGACGATCGAAGTCGAGAGCGTCGAGAGATGCGGACGGAAGTTGCTGATGGCGACGCCGAGGTCGAACCAGGCGGAGCCGATGGCGGCTTCGTTCTGCGTCTCGAGGAGGACACGCATCTTGAAGGAAAGGACGGCAAGGGCGGCGGCAGTGATGGCGGGCTTGGTGTCGATGGCAGCGCGAACGTCGGCGACCGTGACAGCAGTCAGGCCCGCCATCTTGCCGTCGACGCCCTGCTCGGAGAGGTAGGCGAGGACCCAAGCCAGCGCGGCCCTGAGTGAATCCGGCGAGGCTGGGTCGCTGAGCCTGCTCAGCCCGACGAGCGCCTCCGCCGTGACCTTCCATGCAACGCGCGAAGCGGATCCGCCCTCGATGACTGCCATCGAGCCCTCGAGCGCTTCGAGCAGCGACTCCTCCGCGCGCACCATGTAGCCCTGCTTCTGCTCGCCGAGTCCCTTTGCGAGGGCGGTTTCGGCGAGGACGACCTTGACGCCTAGCTCATCCGGGCGGTCGACCAGGATCTCCTTGAACGTCTTGATCGCCGGGTCGAGTAGTCCGATCTCGCGTTGCACGTCCGCGATCGAGTACTTGGCGAACCAAGACGACGGATCGAGGGCGAACGCCTTGACGAAGACTTTGAGCGCGGCGACATGCTTGCCGGAATGACGGTACGCGACACCGAGCTTGATCCAAGTCGAGACGTCATCGGGAGCGCCTCGCAAAGCAGACTGGAACGCCGTGATCGCCTGCGGGTACTTCTTCGAGTTGAGCTCGCTGCCACCGATCGCCTTCCACGCCCATGCGAGACGAGCTGCTGCCTTGCCGCCCATCCCTGCGCGACCCTTGTTCCCATCGATGACTCGGCGGGCAATGACTTCGACGAGACCCCATTCGCCGAGCTCCGCGAACTCCTCCGCCAGGTATCGAGCTGCGACCTCTTGCGAAGGGTCGAGCTCAAACGCCTTCTGGAAGCAGTTTGACGAGCGCTCCCAGTCTGGCGAGGCGAGCGAGCGGTAGTAGATGCCGAGGGAGGTGAAGGCCGGAGCGAACGATGGTGAGGCGCGGAGAGCCGAGATGTAGGCGTCGTATGCCTGCTTAGTTCGGTCGGGCATCGAGTCTGCGGGAACGGGTCAGTGAGACGCTCAAGCCGGCAACACCGAAAATGCGTACCGCCAAGCTTCCACAGACACTCTCCCAAACGCCACCAGGCGGTTGCCCGCTCTTCCCGCTCCTCCTCCTGTTCCCCTTCCTCGACGCCCTCGGGCTTCTCCAGGCCACGCTTGCTCCGGTACTTCTCCTTCTCCTCCCTCTCCTTGTCACGCCGAGTCTTGCGCTCTTCGAACGAAGCGACGACCTCCTCGAGTTGCGGCAAAGCATCCTCAGACGAGCCAGCGAGGTGCGTCGACCAAGCTCGTTCGCACTTCGCCTTAACGAGCGTATCGGCGTCGAGAGAATCCGAAGGGAGGGCGATGATCTGGTCCCAGACTTTGAGGGCGGCTGCCTGCTTGTCGGAAGTCTGCAAGACAATCGCTTTTGCGAAGAGGAGTTCCGGGTCGGGGTGCAAGACAGTAGGTGCGGCAGGGGAGGAGGGCGGAGGCGGAGCTGTTCCGAGCAGACTTTCGATGAGGCGAAGGGCGCGAAGGTGGTGGGTTGGCGGATCGTGATGTACGAGGCCAAGAGCGAGCGACGTTTCGAGCGCGCGGCGAGTCCTGCAGGTTTGGCGTAAGCTGCCATCCGGCGCAAGCTATCGTGAATGGCTCACCGTGGAAGAGGTCGCCCGATCTCGGCCTGGATACTCGCCAGTGCCGAGAGTCCCGCCTCGGCGACCTGAACGACAGCATGCCACTCCTTTTGGCTGCGGAAAAAAGAAACGGCGAGGAGATGCGCAACGACGGATTGTGGCGCCTTCGCGAGCCCGTCCTGCGCGAGCTCGCTCGTCAGCGACGGTGTTGGAACGAAGTGAGCGGAACTGCTTGTACCTCGATGATCTCGGCCAACTCGTCATCGGTCGGGCCTTGAGGTCGCTCTTCTTGCGGAGCATCCGCCGGATCACTGTCGACGGGAGGTCTTGCGGCTGCCTCCGCCGCTTCGAGACGGGCCAGAAGGGCGCGAGAGATGCGAGAGATGCCGGCTCTGCAAACGGAGGGGCTTCAGCTGGAGCACGACAAACGAAGAAATGGAACGCACTCTGGGAAGGTGTCCGCCAGTCGCTGCAGCTTGTCCCTGCTCCCTTTCGTCAACCCTTCCAGGCCACGCCCATCCGCAAAGCTATCGCTCCACTCGACCTCGACCTCCCAAGCCGAGCCGTCCGGTACGCCAATCACGACCATATCGTGCGCGAGATCCTCAACCTGAGCGCGATAGCCATCCTTCGCGTCTCGCTCCACCTCAATCTGCTTCTCCGTCCTCGGCTTTGCCTTCGCTGAGAGGTCGAGTGAAGGCGGGTCGAAGGACGAAGGAAGGGCGCGAAGGGTCATTCGCAGATGCGCAAGCAGGCGGCGCTCGACGTCCCTTCGGAGCGGCTCGTCGTTGCCTGCGTCTGGGTCGTCGAGAACTTGCCGCCACAGCGCCGGCAGCTGACTCTGCGGCAGCATCTCGGCCTGGACCTGGCGCGTCGTCTCTTCGGCAGTCAGTGCTGGCCCGCCTAACCGCTGTCGCCGCTTCTTGATCTCTGCGTCGACCGCCGCCGTCTCTTTCTCGGAGATGTGAGCAATGATTTCGAGGAGCGTCCGCAGAGGAGAGGTGACGGCTTGCTGGACTGTCGGATAGGAAGTGGCTGTAGGAGCGGTCGGGTCGAACGGAGGCAGGGAACCGAGGAGAGGGTGCTGAGGTGAGGAAGGTAGGAGCATTGAGAGCGTCTCGACGAGCTGTTTAGGCTGAACGAGGTCAGCGGAATTCGGACATGCCAGGCGGCGATGCGGCACTTGCCTCGTCTTTCGTGCCGTGCTTTCTTCGCACATCTAGCAATTTCTCCAGCGACTCGGCATATTTCGGTGCGTCTTGGCTGTGGCGCGAGTCATGTCAGAGTGGGAGGGACGCTCGGATGCCAAAGCGAGTTACGCACCTGTCCGCAAACAGCTGCATCAACCCTTGCAGCTCCCGAGCATAGTCCATCCATCTCTGGCTCTTCTCGTAAAGTGTCGCTAGACCCTGTGAGCGGTATGCGCCGCGTGTGAGCGGCAGAAAGGAGTGTAAGGCGTGAGCAGGCGAAGGAGACGCACCTGTCGAGCGAGAGCTTGCGTAGGGGACTGCTCGATCGCCTTCTTGTACGTCTCCTCCGACTCTTCGGGCTTGCCCAGGTTGAAGAGGGCGAGCGCAAGAAAGACCCGACTGTCGACGGGAGGACAGCGGGTCAGCTTAACGCCCGAGACAGGCCGCAAGAAGGCGGGAACGCACGCATTGTAGTTGGAAGACTCGAAGTCGAGGACGGCGCTGCCCGATCGAGGTGGTCAGCCAGGTGTCTTGGGCCTGTTAGACGATGGAGAGAGTGGGAGCGCACCTGGCGTTCTTCTCCACGCCCGGCCAGTCCTTCTTCGCCAGAGCCTCCTTCAACGCCTTCAACTTCGGCTTCACGAACACAGACATCCAAGCAGGAGCAAGCGAGGGGAATGACGCAGCGGGTCGAAGTCGAGGAGGAGGTTGGACGTTTGGACTCTTCCCACCCACACCGCTCGCCTGAGGCTGGTTCTTCGAGGCGTGCTGTTGCTTGTGGGCGTATGCTAGAGCTCCCAGGCCCACTCTGCTGAGCCCGCATGGCGTACACCCGATTCTGCGATTCTCATCAGCGCAAACGCATCTGCTCATATCCGGAGTTGCTGCGCTTTGTACGCCAGACTGAGCGCTTTCATAGCCACACAGGAGCTCTGCCGAGGCTTGCGGACCGCCTCGACGAAGAGCTTGCGTCCCCTGCCCTCCTGCAATTCGCTCTCCTCGCTCTGCCTTGATACTGCTGCGCCCGCCGCTGAACTGCTATTGCCGCAGATGTCTGCATAACATGCCTATTTACAGCTTGTATCCTTACAACCAGGGTAGCAGATGGCCGAGACGGCTTGAAAGGTGGAAGGGGAGGGTTCGTGAGGATGGTCGAAGGAGGAGGGAAGCGCACGCCATCGCGGATGAAATGCACAACGACAACCAGGTCTATGAGGAGCAGTGAGGCCGAAGAGAGAAGACAGCCGGGTCTATGAGAGGGAAAGGAGGAAGAGGGAGGAGGAGGGGATCCTCGGGGCGGCCTGGCTTCGTCTAGAAGCGCAAGGACATGATGGCGGGGCTGTCGTGGCACAGAGAAGGCACAGAGAGAGTAGAAGGAGACGAATGTCCGCCAGGGGAGAAGGAGAGTAAGAAAGAGTCCGTCAGCACTTGCAAAGCTGGCCTGGATGCTTGAGGAGCAGCGAAGAGGGGGCGGGAACGTACTTGAGTAGGAATGGGTACAGAATGTGCCCAAGAACGCAGAGTAGCAGCGGAATGAGCGAAACCCAGTCCAGAATCTGGTACTCCATGATTGGTATGAAGGCGAAAACGACGACCATGACGATGCAGGCGAAGCAGAGCGCGAATGTCGTCCGGAATTTCCTGAAGATTGACGGCAGTTCGGTGAAGATCGTGCTGTAGGTCGCCTCCTTGACCGTCGCCGCCCACTGCATGTCGTAGCCGAAGGGGTGGGCCAAGAGCGCTTCGGCGACAGGGATAGACAATCCCATGAAGAATATAGTGTTGAATGGCGTCCATTTTAGTTGTTCCCACATTGCGATGTGCAGTCCGCATTGACCTGAGCGAGGAAGGTCGTCAGTACGCGGACGAGGCGGACGTCGCGGCGTAGCGACCCGCGCGGGGCACCGAGCGATGCGTGCCTCCCTCAGACGCTCTTTGTGAGTTCAGACTCACCAGCACGGTACCGCAGGATGGCGAACGCAAAGGCGGCGGCGCAACCGAAGACGACGAAGAGCGAGACGTTGACCTTCCACGACGGGAGGTAGGCGTTGTCGAGACTCGGGATGTAGAGACCGTAGAGGATGTAGCCAGCGACGGAGAGAGGGAAGGCGACCGAGATACCGCTGCGAGAGTTGGAGGATGAGAAGGTCAGACTCGCTCGACGAGGTCGGCTCGAGAAACTGCGTTCCGACTCACTAGTAACTCATCCTGTGACGAAGAGAGTATAGCTGAGTCAGCGACGAGGTCGGCGGGCGCAAAGAGCGGGAGAAGGACGCACATGTACGCCCAACTCGAGAACTTGTAGTGGATCGGCAAGTTCGAGCTCCAGAAGAAGTCTGTTGCAGGTCGCGAGCTTCTGTCAGTGTCGACCACCCTTGTGAGCGGGAGAAAAAGGACGCACGCTTGGCCATCGGCGTGAAGGGCCCCTTGGTCGGCCAGTCCTTGAAGCGATGGAGCAACAGCTCCGAGACGCCGAAAGCGTACTTCTGCCAACTGCGCACGCCAAGAGCGTCAGAGTCTGATTACCTCAGCCACTCAACTGGCAGACGGAAGCGCACCGGTTGATCTCGTCATCGGCCGAAAGCGACACTCCCTCCTGGAAGCCGCCGTTCGAGTAGGTCGCCCAGCGAACATCGTAACCAGCGACGAGCATGCGAAGGGCGCAGTCAAAGTCCTGTAGGAAGCCAGAGTCAGTACAGCTCGGCGGCGAACGAATGGCAGACGGAAAACTCACCTCCGACACATGCGACTCGGACCAAATCTGCCACCTTTTCTCGTCCTCCTTCCACTGCGCAATCTCCTGCAAAGCCGACCAGCGGATAAAGGCGTTGTGACCGACGAAACAGCCGACATCGCCGTTCGCGACGACCCACGAGATCGAGGTGTTGACGAGACGGGTGAAGAAGGCGATACCGTTTTCGAAGAAGTTGTTGGCGACGATCATCTGCGTGAGATAGAGGTGCCAGTTAGCGGAGAAGGCCCGAGAAGGGGAGGAAGAGGAGACGCACGACGTCGGAGACGTGCTGGATGATCGAGCATTCGGGGGACCAGTGCATCTCAGATGCAGCGTCGAGGAAGCAGTCGGCGGGTACTCGCGTGTCGGAGTCGATGCTGTCGATGCGACAGGTCAATGGGGCTGTCAAACGGAAAAAGGGGGCTGACAACGCACATGAGGATCAACTCGCCAATGCGAATGTTGCCCGCCGCCCACACGCCCAGCGTGCGAGGTGCCTCCTTCTCCTTCTCCGTCTCAGCCGGAATGACGCGCTGCGTCTTGGCGACGGCCTCCTGCAAGCACACCTCGTACAGCGCCTGCTCCTCCTCGTGCGTCCAAGGGTTATCGGGCAGCCGGCTCGGCCTGCGAGCCTTCATGCGCTTTTCGACGTCGATCGAGAGCTCGAGCGCGACGTTGAGGTTGGACGACTTCTTGAAGCGTCCCGCACGCTTGTAGTGCTTGCCGTGTCCCGGTCGAGCGACGTAGGCGATCGCGTTCGCCTCGTAGAAGGCCTTGCGAGTCGCAAAGTCACGCTCGTTGAGGAGCTGCATACCGTCGTCACAGACGAGGATGCTGACGGAACCGCCCTGCAGTTCGTACTGGAGACAGAAAGGTCAGAGAGGAGCTTCGGATACTTGAGCGGGAGGAACGCACCGTCTTGATCGCTTCCTGAAGCGACCGGATAGTCGGTTGAAGGACGGACTCGAGTCCCTCCTTGTAGACCGGCATGAGAATCGTAAAGTCGGGGAGCGGGCCCTTCATCCTGGGCGGCTTGACGCCGGAGTAGTACCGGTTGCACATCGACATCTGCTTGACGGGTCCGAGGAGCTGGAGGATGATGGCGACCACGATGACGCAGAAGAACTGCGAGACGCAGAACTGGAAGGGGATGGCGAGGGCGATGAGGAGACGAGGCCAGTATCCGTCGGTCAAGTACTCGGTGATGAGGATCCGCAGCGTGTTGAGCGAGACGAAGATGTTGATACCGAGTGCGAGACCGACGTGGAGGGGCGAGAGGAGGCCGACTGGTCGTCGCTTAAACGCTTCGGTCTGCGCTTCTTCCGCCGCCTCGAGGTCGACGTCGTCCTTCTTGGCCACGTCCTCCTGCTCCGCCTCGTCCTCGACGTCGGTAGGGTCGTCTTGCTGCTTCCAGATGTACTCGAGCATGAGCTCCGAGATCGTCTGGCCGTTCGGAATGAGGGTCGTGACGTCGTCGCTCCAGAGGACGAGTGCGAGGTTCGAGCGGATAAAGGCGGCGTACTCTGCACAAAGAAAGATTGAGTTGTAAGCGAGAAGTGCGACAACGGGAGAGACGCTGAAGGACTTACGATGCCGCTTGGCGCCCTTAAGGTCCTCGAGGGTGTCGAGGATCTGGATGGAAACGTCGTCGTTGAGGGTGATTCGTTCCTGCGAATCATCGATCGTCTGCAAGATGCTCCGCACGACGTGGCTGGAGACGATGACCGCCGCTTCAGCATTGATCGTCGCGAGTCCTTCCAGAAGGACGTCTGCGCCGTCGACTTCGTTCGCGGGCGGGTACGAGGCGTAGGAACTCGATCCAGCGGTTCCGACTGTCGCGCGCACGGCGACGATGTTGCCCCAGTCTGCGTCTGGGAACCAGCCCAGCGCATCGCATCGTCGGTAGATGTGCTCCGACATGAGGTACTGCTTCTTGTGCGCCTTGGCGATCGCGGCGAGGTCTGAAGCGTCACATTACTCATTGTCAGCTTTGTACGGACCCCTGGAATGGCTACGGGGAACGAGCAAGGCTGGGGATCGAAATGCACCTGCGCCGAGTTCGCTGACGACCGAGACGGAGCGGATGGACCGCAAGCGACGGTGGCTGTCGGCATAACTTGATCGGCGGGACGCAAGAGAGAGGTGGGATGGGCGGCGAGAGGCAGTAGGCGTGAAGGAGAGAGGACGGTTGGTTGAAGTGCTCGTCGACTCTGTCCACGCCTCCGAGTGCTGTCGCTCCATCGGGGGTGCGGCCACAGTCGTCGTCGTCGCCATTGTAGAGACACAGAGAGAGCGAGAAAGAGAGCTTGGAGGGAGGCGAGGACCCCAGTCCGATGGAAGAGCAGATCAGAAACGGAGGGAGGGTTCTCTCGCCAGACGGAGCCCGGTCGCTTGGTTTGAGCAGTGTTCGGCCGCGCCCCTTCGGAAGCAGCGAGCGTGCGGTTCCTCATTCGGCAGCAGGCTCGCCAACGGAGGGCAACTCTGCTGACGGAAGTGAGCGCCAGAGGAGGAGGCGGTGGGCACCGGCGCGGGGTTCGCGGGTGCACGCGAGCTGGCGTGTTCCGTGCAGGCAGGTTCGGTCGTTGCCACGCCTTCGAGAACTGGAGGGAGCCAGGCGGCGTGTTGTGGAGGAGGACAAGGTTGAGCGAGCGGCGCCCGAGTCGGCCGGCACGCGGCGTCCGCAGCGTCCCGCCGACTTCCTCTTTCGCCAGATGCCATCCGCGCGCATCTCGAAGCCTCGTCTGATGCGGCAGACGTGATCGCACCAGTTCCCTGGCCGGCCTGGCCGCCGTGCCGCCGCGCCGGATCCGCCCTCGCTTGAAACGCTCTCCCTCGTCGACCGCGCCGCGAGTGTCGCTCCCAGCTCCTCCCTCTCCTCGCTGTTCGCTTCGCTGTGCCCTTCTGTGCTTTCTGTGCTGTTCCTTCTGCCGCTATGGCGCCATCCGAGGTGCGTCTGCGTCGTCTGCGTCTGGAGGTGCGCATGCTCACCCTCGTCGCCCAACAGATGTCCTCGCTCCCTCACCGTCCTCCCGTCTTTGCGCCTTCTTTCGTCACCGCCAGGTCACGATCGCGAAGCAGCTCGACTTCGACCGTCGACAGCGCCGAAGACAAGACCGTCAAGCTCGACAAGGGCAAGGGAAAGCTCGTCGACGGCGCCGTCTCCTCGAGCGACTGGGCCGACCATGCTGCTGCTCCGACGCTCACGTACCACCAAGATCCGAGTGTCGCGACGCTCGCGACCGGCGCTTCAGAGATTTACGACTACTACGCCTCGACGGACCCTGTCAGGAAGCGCTTCAAGGCGCCCTTCAAGTCGCAGCTCTTTGATCGCGAAGTAGGAAACGTGCGTTGCGACCCCCTCTAGCCAGCTATCACTGTGACGAGACTGACGAAGCCGAACGATGCCCGCTTCGCAGCCGAAACCCTGGATGAAGGGTCGCACGACGATCACCCGCGACAAGAAGTCGTACTTCACGACGCTCTTCGGCATCCTCCTCGGTCTCGGGGGCGGCATCGCGCTCATCCTGTACAGCGTGCTCAACCTCGAACACGACCAGTACGAGCTGCTCTTCAGCGAGGACTTTGACGGCGACAGCCTCAACTCGAGCAGGTGGAAGGTCGAGCAGCGCATCGGAGGCGGCGAGTCGGTGCGTAGTTCGCCTCACGACGCTTAGCGAAAACGAAGATCTCGAGCTGACGGCCTGCCCTCGTCGCACAGAACGACTTCACCTGGTTCACCGATCACAACAGCTATGTCGCCGACGGCAACCTCTTCATCGTCCCGACACTCACGAACGAAACGATGCTCTCGACGGACTACGCTCTGATGAACGCGACCTACATGCAACTCGGCAGCGCCTGCGACTCGCTTCACCAGTCCGACTGCTTCATCGCTGCCGACACCGAACACAACCAGACGCTCGTCGTACCGCCTGTGCAGAGCGCGATGATCTCGACGAGGGGAAAGGTGACGATGCAATACGGACGAGTCGTCGTGCATGCTAGGATGCCGACTGGGTGCGTCTTCGCTTTCTCTTCTGCCGTGCTTGGCTACGAGCTGACGCTCGTCTCGTCTCGCAGCGACTGGCTGTGGCCGCAGATCTCGCTCGTGCCCGAAGACGAAGTCTACGGCGGCTACCCTGCGTCCGGCCTCATCTCGGTGCGTCTCCCTCTTCCTCCTTGTCCTCCTCACAGCTGCTGATTTCCCCCTCGATGCTCGACGCACTCAGATCTTTGAGTCTCGCGGCAACAAAGCGCAACACCGTCTCGACCAGCTCAACAACGAGATGATCTGCGGCTTGCACTGGGGTCCTGCGAACGCGCCGGCTTACGATGCGTTCTGGAGGACTCAGGGACTTTACAAAGGTGCGTGAGACGTGGCGTTTTGCGAGTGTGCCAGAACTGACGCAACTCTGCGTTCACAGTCTATCGGAACTTCTTCAACCAGCGCTACTGTTCGTCGTGTTCCGGTCGCTTCCTCCCTGCGCTCTTGGCTGATTTACTCGCGCTTCCCAGACACCTTTGGACTCGACTGGACGCCTCAGTCAATCACGATGTGGGTCAACAGTCGCGTTCGTATCGCCTTCCGCTACGGCTTCGGAAAAAAGAACTTCTGGGAGCTCGGTGCGTAGCTCTTCCCCGCCTAATCGTCAACAAACCGCTAACGTGCACCACGCGCAGGCTCGTTCGGGTACAGCTACGGCAATGGCACGATTATCGCCAACCCCTGGGCGACCGCAGCCGTGCGTTCCTCCGCCACAGCGTCTCCCTGCTTCCTTCCTGACCCGCTTTACATTTCATAGAACCAGCACGTCGCACCCTTTGACCAAGCCTTCTACCTGCGCCTCGCCGTCCTCGCCGGCGGGACCGACGGATACTGGCAAGACGACCTCCCTAACAAGCCGTGGCGCAACTCGGACGCCCGACCGCAGGCAATGACCCGCTTCGCGAACTGGGCGAACGTGTGGATGCCTAGCTGGCCCAGTGGTGACAAGATCCGCGACCGAGGACTCGCTATTGACAAGATTGAGGTGTTCCAGCGGGTCAACTAGGCGCTTTTCCTTCCGTATAGACTTTCCGCCTCTCCATAGATGTATCGAGCGATGTATTGCAGCATTCAAAGCCCTTCGCAGGTCTCTGGACACCCAGGAAGGAGTGAGCGATTCCAAGTCGCGCGACTTGCGCAACGCAAAGGTTCGCCAAGTCCTCGCTCGCTTCCTCCGTCGGCGGCGCGGTGCTGCCGGCGCCGTATCCCAAGCTTGAAGCAACGCTTGTCGAGCGTACAGGACGGCTCTCAACGCTGGCGCTCGAAGCGGATTCAGCGTTCCATCTCGCCCTCGCTCGCTCGCGGCGTGGCGACTGACGCCGGCCGGGCGGTGTGCTCGCCAGTGGGCAGGCCGAGCAGGTGGTGAGCGTGGAACCCTGCGTGCGGACGAAGAGGCGTTCATCGACCTGCCTCGCCTTCCCTTTTCTCTCGCCTTGCCTCTTTCGACCAGATGCGAAGCCATCATTCAACACATCCGGCCGATTGCAGCCGCAAGATTGTTCTGTGCTGCGGCGAGGGATCAGCCGAAGGAGTTGGCCAGCCAGCCTCGCACCGAGCGCGTCCGGCAACAGCCCTGCACATCCTCCTCCTCGAACAGGCGCAACTCGCTGCTGGCTGGCTCTTGCGCTCGTCTTGCGCCACTGAGGAACTCTCAACAGGCTCAATCGTCGCACGACTCGACCGCTGAGCTCCAACCGGACGACCATGCGCTGGCGCACCTCTTCCGCATTCCTCGCCCTCTCGCTCTCGGCGGTGGCACCTGCAGTACAAGCCGCCTACTCGCTGCAGACGGCGTACCAGGGTGACAGTTTCTTCGATGGATGGGACTTCTGGGGCAACCGGGATAACTTGACGAACGGTTCGTCCACCGCGTCTGTGGATCTTTCTTGTCCGGTTCGCTGACGGCTGCTGGTCTCCGCAGGCGCGGTCAACTATGTCAGCAGGTCAACGTCAAGCCAAGTGGCATATACGAACTCGGCGGGAAACGTGGTCATCAAGGTCGACAACTCGACGTACGGAACGCTCCTCGTTTCCTCCCAGCTTCCTCGCTGACGTTTCCACCGCGCAGAAAACTAGCGTCCGGTGTCAACGCTCTGCGAGATTCCGTCCGCATCACGACGAACGCTGCTTTCGACGTCGGCTCGCTCTTCGTCATGGATGCGCTGCATGTTCCGTATGGCGTGCGTTCGCTCCGATTCCTTCCTTGGCTTTCCTTGGGCTGACGCAAACGCATCCTGCAGTGCTCAGTATGGCCGGCGTTCTGGGCGCATGCGAGATCATGGCCTAGTGGCGGCGAGCTCGACATCTTCGAAGGCGTCAACCTGCAGCAGACGAATCAGGTCGCGATGCACACGGTCGCAGGGTGCTACGCCGCAAACTCGACTGTCAACGTGACGGCGACGGGTGACATGACGTTCAACAATTGCGACTACACCGTTGCGGCGAACCACGGCTGCACATTCCAGGATGCGAGGAACGCGAGTTATGGAGCGGACTTTGCGGCTGCTGGCGGAGGCATCTACGCTGCAGAGTTCTCGAGCGACGCCATCTCGGTTTGGTTCTTCCCGGTGCGCTCGGAGTCCTCCCCCTTCCCTCCTCTTGTCGCTCACTTTTCGCTCTCTCAGCGCGCCGAGATCCCCGCCGACCTCCGCTCCGTTAACGGCCCTCCCGATCCCTCGAGCTGGGGCATTCCGATGGCGTACTACCCGTCGTCGGCTTGCAACATCAACCAATACTTTGCGCCCCAGCAAATCACGATCAACATCGCCCTCTGCGGAGACTGTGCGTTCCCTTCTCGCAAGTAGCCTCTCACACCTCGCTGACACTCTGCTTGCACACAGGGGCCGGCCAACCGGGCGTCTTCTCCCCAACCTGCGGCACAGGCAACTGCGCCGACTACATCCTCGACCCCTCACACTTCGACACCGCCTACTTCGAGATCGCCTCTGTACGGATCTACGCAGGGGGCGTCAACACTCGCTCGAGTGGAGGGGCGCAGGCTGCGTCGGGCGTTATTGGCGCGATTGGAGGGTCGGCGAGCGCGACTTCGAGTGCGGTGGGAGGGCGGTGGAGGGCGAGCGGCGCAGCTTTGGGCGCGGTGGGCATTGCAGCAGCCGTGTCGGTGCTCGCGGGTGTCGGACTTTTCGTGGGACTATAGAGCACCGGCGCAGGGCTTTGCATATATACTTTCAGCCTCGCCTTCGCCGTTCGTCTGCTTCCCATCGTGGCCCGCCTTGTCCGACCGCTCTCTTCTGCCTGTCGAATGGCGCGAAGCGTCTACTGCTCCAGCTTTCGCGATCAGCATCGCTTCCTTCGACCTTCGCAGCCTCTCGTCGCCATCGAAAGAACCGACAAAACCAGATGCGATAACAACGAAGCTGCGAGCGTACAACTACATACAGATTCGACTGGATATTGCTTAGATCTGGGGAACGGCGTGACCATCTGCGCGAGGGTCCGAACCGCCTGCCCATGCTCCGCCAGGGAGCTTCTGGATGATCTGCGTCGAGCAAGGGAGCGTCAGCAGCCGTCCGCAAGAGACGGAAAGTCGAAGAGGCGAGAGCTCACCTGTCCACGTCCAAACATCGCACGATCGTGTCCCGTCAACAACTCGATATCGTGACCCATGCGCTTCAACTCCTCCACAACCTCCTGCTTAACTCCCTCCTCAAGGTACACCTTGGTCCCAATATCTCCGAGCTTGGAAGGGTCTTCCGGCACGTCGGCGGAGATACAGAAGCGCGGTGCGTCGAGGGTCGATTGGGCGTTGCAGTTGTGGTGGAGCATGTTGAGGAGGATTTGGATGTGGCCTTGCGGTTGCATGAAGCCGCCCATCTGCACGTTGGCATCTCGTCAGTAAAGAGAAGAGGGGAGGAGCGGAAGCGACGCACGACGCCGTAGACCATGAACAAGTCGCCGCCCTTCTTGTCGCCGCGCGTAACGAGTGCCGGGATGATAGTGTGGTAAGGTCGCTTGTTGGGCTGTGCAGACATCCAGAATTGGCAAGGACCGAAGAGCGAGAGTGAAGCTGGACGCACAGCGATACAGTTCGGGTGGCCCTCCTCGAGCGTAAAGTTGCATCCTCGGTTCTGGAGCGTGAAGCCGCATCCCTTGGGGATCGCAAACGTTCCGAAGCCGGCGTCTGCACCCGAGTCATTAGCATGGACTCGAAAGAGAGTCAGAGGGAGATCGCACAGTTCGACTGGATGTACGAGCACCCGTTCCCGTACTGGTCGACAACCTCGAACAACACCGTGTCAGACGAGGCGATCGGCGTGCCCTTGTTGATGACGGGCGACGACTGGGCGGGGTTGAACAGCTCGGCACGCTTGCGGAGGTAGTCCTGCGAGATGAAGGGTTAGCGGAGTTTCAGGAGGGGTGGGGGAAGGACGGACCTTGGAGAGGAGCTCCTCGACGGGAACGCGGACGTGCTCCGGGTCGGCGATGTAGGCGCGGGTGTCGGCGAAAGCGAGGCGGATGGCCGAGCTACGATGCGTAAAAAAAGTCAGCCTCCATCTCGCCTCCGAGTTGCGAAGCCAAACGCACATGAGGGTGTGATACCAAAGCGCCGACAAGTGCTCAGTCTTGCTCAAGTCAACCTTGCCCTGCTCCTTGATCGCCTCGATGATCCCAAGCGCGATCAGCGCCGTCAAGCCCTGTCCGTTCGGAGGCGTCTCGTGGAGGGTGACGCCGTTCTCGCCGCCGTAGTTGATCGAGATGGGCGTGACGGGAGTCGTAGAGTGGTTCTTGAGGTCTTCGAGGGTCATGACGCCGCCCTTGGACTGGATGACTGCGCTCGCAACCGAAGTCAGCTTCTCTTCGTCGGAAAGGCGGACGATTCGCCCGACTCACGCTCGACAATAGCCTCCGCGATCCGTCCCTCATAGAACCCCTTCTTTCCCTTCTCCGCAACCTCACGGAACGTCCTCGCCAAGTTGGGGTTCTTGAAGATCTCTCCCGGACGAGGCGAGTGCGTCTTGCCCGTCTCGGGGTCGGTGATGAGCATCTCGGCAGAGTTGGGGGACTGCTTGAGGAAGACTTCGTAGTTCTTGACCCAGGAGTGGGAGGAGCATTCCGAGATGGGGATTCTGCGCGAGTGAAGGGGTCAGGAGGAGGACTCGTCGAGTTCAGGAGAACGCCGACGCACCCAGCTTCGGCCATGCGGATCGCAGGGTCAAGCACATCCTTCATCGTGACCTTTCCACTGCCGAGCAACTCAATCGTGTCGCACCAAACCGCCGCACATCCGGGAACGGTCGCAGCGTTGATATTGAGGAACGGGATCTCTCGTCCCTCGATTCCGAGTTCGCGGCACTTGCCAAGCGTGAGAGCGGCGGGTGCGCGTCCGGAACCGTTCAAGGCCTTGACTTCCTTCGTCTTCGCGTCGTAGAAGAGGCAGAATCCATCGCCGCCGATTCCGCACGAGCCGGGCTCGGTCAAGTTGAGCGCGGCAGAGACGGCGACGGCTATAGAGTGTGCACAAGCTGGTCAGCGAGATATCTCAGGTCGCAGCGGAGAGATGAGCGAGCGCACCGGCATCAGCTGCGTTTCCACCCTTCCTGAGGATCTCGAGACCTGCCTCGGCCGCGAGGGGCTGCGAGCACGCGACCATGCCCTTTGCGCCTGAGTGCGCGAGTTCGTGTCAGCTCATCGCGCCTCCCCGCCCGGTGAGAGTGTCGGGACGCACCATAGACGACTGAGCGGCGCGAGTTGAACGGTGCGAACGGGACCTCGAGGTCGGGGAGCTGGTCGTGGAGGTAGAGTTCCTTCTGTGATGCCATTGTAGCTAGCTTTCTGAGTGCGTGAGAGCAAGAGCGAGAGCGTTGTCGCTGTGAGCGGAGACTGGACCCGGCAACTCGCGCTCGCTTGGCCTCCGCCCGCACCGTCGGCAACAGCGCGAAACTCACCACCGAGACGTGGCGTGGCGTGGCGGGCGATAAGGGTTTCGCCCGCCCAGCTTTCGCCCTTCCACAGCTCGCCTTGGCCCTCGGGTTGACCTCGTCCTCCTCGCTGGAGACTGCTCTCGCGCTCGCTCAGGCTCCCTGCGACCAGGCCACTGGCTACACGGGCTGCTGTGTGCCGCCGGCTAGGATGGCAGCATCCGGAGCGCGACCCCTTGCGAGAGCTCCGGACGCTGCCTCGTTCCGTAGGCAACGGGGGAGAATTTGACCCGCCGCTCGAGTGTGCGCTGCTGAATTTGGGCGCACTGTGGGCTGCCTCTTGCCGCCGGCAGGCGCTGGAGCACACTGCGACCCCGCAAGAACGCTTCCAATCCCCCTCGTCCTGCTTCGCTATCGCCTTCCATCCTCCGCCTCCTCTCCTCTTCCGCTCTTCTGCCCTCTCTCTCTTCTCTATCACCTCCTCCGCCGTCGCCATGTCTTCCAGCTGCTCCGACTCGATCGACAAGAAACTCGAAGAAGGCGGTCCGCCGCTCGCGACCCTCCAGCCCGTCAACTCTGTCCTCCCGACCCTCGACGAGAAGGACGAAGACGAGGCGGCGAAAGTCGTCGGCTTTGAGCGCAACGAGTACACCGAGGAAGAGGCCCGCGCTGTCAGGCGCAAGGTCGACCGCAGGGTGAGCGACTTGACCTTCGCCGCCTGCACTCGCTTACCTCCGTTTCTTCGGAGCGAGGCTGACTTTTTATCCGGCTTGCTTGGTGCTCGCAGGTCATTCCTATCCTCGCTGCTGTGAGTCGCGCTTCATTGTGACGATGCTCAATCTTTGAGTTGACTTTGACACCGTTTGCCACAGGTCTACTTGTGCGTTCCCGCGGCTCAACTTCGCTTCCATCCGTCTCTCGCTCGTACTGACCACGCCGCCTTCGACAACGCTCCTTCAGCTCCCAATTGTATGTCCTGTCCTCCCCTCCCCTTCACCCCTTCCCACTGACGTCCTTTCCTCGGATCACAGCTTCGACAAGAACTCCCTCACCTACTCCTCGGTCCTCCAACTGCCCATCAAGGGCGAGCACTACAACCTCGTCTCGATGGCGTGAGTCCGCCCCTCCTCTCTCCGCCTCGCTTTTTCCGCGGTCGCTGACTTTGCCCTCCGTTGTGCGCGCTAGCTTCTATCTCGGATTCATGATCTTCGGTACGTCTCCTTTCTCTTCCTCTCTTCCCTCCCGTTTCTCCTCGACTGACGCCCGGCCCTCCGCACGACAGAGATTCCAACCTCCGCCATCGCGCAACGCTTCCCTCTCGCCAAGTAGTGCGTCCCACTCCCGTTCCCTCCGAGGAGTCGCGGTACTGATGCGTGTGGGTAGTTTGGGCGTGAACATGGCTCTTTGGGCGACGTGAGTACCTTGTCCGTCCTTTCAAGACGAGGGTAAGGTCGAGCTGACTTCGTGTGATGCGACTCCATCCGCAGTTTCCTGATTCTCCACGCCGCCTCCGCCAACTTCGGCTTCTTCTTCGCCATGCGTTTCCTCCTCGGAATGGCCGAATGCTGCGTCTCGCCTAGTGCGTCTCCTCTGCTCACTCCCTCCTCATCCTTTCAGGAGACGCCGCTAACCCTGGCTTGCGTGTGGGCGAACAGTCTTGATTGCCATGATTAGTGCCTGGTACCCTAAGCACGAACAGGCGCGCCGAATCTCGGTCTTCTACGTACGTCTCCGCCCTCAACACTCCTCACCCGGGGGGTTTCTTACGGAGTTGCTTTCTCTCGTAGTGCATGAACGGCTTCGCTGGGATGCTCGGCGGTCTGCTCGCTTGGTCGACTACTGTGAGTCTTCGGATCTCGCCGTTGCCTTACGCCCCGTCGAGCTCCCCATTCCACACCTCCCTGCTTCCCTTCCCTCTCGCTCTTCAGAAAGCTTTGACGCACGAACATGCTAACTTACCGTCTCTACTCCACAGTTCTACACCGGCAAGGCGGTCGCACACTGGAGGATGTGAGTCGTCGAACCACCTTATCCCAAACTTGCCGCTCGACCTCCCTCATCTCGCTGACCTTTCTCTTCATGTTCTACGTCAGTTTCTATTTCCTTATGGCCGGACTGGCTTTTATTGTTGCGGCCTGCGTCCTCCTCTTCCTCCCCGACTCGCCCGCAACCGCCCACTTCCTCACCGAGCGCGAGAAAGTCGTCGTCCTCGAACGCGTGAGGGACAACCAGACTGGTACGAGGAACAAGAAGTGGAAGGCTTACCAGGCGAAGGAGGCGTGAGTCTCGCACTCGCTCTTTCGGAGCGGGAGGGGAGCTGACTGGTTTGCGTTTGGCTCGCAGCGTCCTCGACCCGAAGACTTGGTTGCTCCTTCTTCTTACTAGTCTGTCGAGTGTCCCGAACGGCGGTCTTGCGACGTTCTCGTCGATCCTGGTGCGTTGCGAACTTTCCCTGCACCTCACACCGGCGAAAGGCAACCTCGCCTCCACCGATCGTGCTGACTCTCGCTTGACTCTTCGCTTCGCAGATCAAGGGCTTCGGCTTCAACACCCGCCAGACGCTCCTCCTCCAGATCCCGAACGGCGCGATCGCCGTCGTCACGACCATCGGCGTCTGCTACCTCGCCGACCGTTACGCCATGCGCATGCTCCCCATCCTCATCGCCGTCATCCCGACCATCGTCGGCGCCGCTCTCATGGTCGCGCTGCCGCACAACAAGGCGGCCTCGATGGTTGGCATTCTCCTCGCGCAAACCTACGGATCGAGTCTCGCCCTCCTCTACGCCTGGACGACCACCAACACCGGCTCGTCAACCAAGAAGTCCACCGTCAACGCCATGTTCATGGTGACCTTCGGACTCGCCAACATCCTCGGGACGCAGATCTTCCAAGCCCGCGACGCGCCCGGCTACACCCCCGGCAAGATTGTCGTCCTCGCCCTCTTTTCCTTCATGCTCCCGACGGTCTTTGCGATGCGCTGGTACACGACGTACCTCAACAAGCAGAAGGCGAGGAAACTTGCGGCGCTCGTCGAGGAGAAGGGGTGGACGGAGGAGGACGTCAGGCGCGAGGCGGCGAAGGCGGCGGTCCTCGACTTGACCGACCGCGAGAACCCCTTCCACTCGTACATCTCCTAGGCGGTCGACAGCGAGCGTGTCGACGGCTGATGGGACGGTACTCAGCGAGAGGGGGAGAAGTCGCGGCGGGCAGTGCGGTACATCTTGTTGGGCGGTTCTCTCGGGCTCTCTTCTGTTGCGTTAGTATTTTGTGCAGTCTGTAACTTGCTGTGCGCGCGTTGTACAGCGCTCGAAGTTGTTATTCACGATGTCTCCTCTACTTTGGCCTTCTCAAAGTTGAGGGTCTTCTTCCGCTCCTCATAGACAACAGTTGCGCGCTAGCTGTGGCCCAAGCCTGTTGCTTTGGAGACTTCTACAGGCAGCAGCGGGCGCCCTGGGAACAGCGCGATGTCGAGGAAGAGGGATGCGGGCCTCCGCTCGCCCTCCACTCGTCCTTATCTCGCCGCTCTCAACTCGGCCGTGTACGCTCGCTGGCGGCGACTGCGCCACTCCAGCACGCTAGCGACAGCTGGACGAAGCGTGCAAGCGTCTACCACCGTCGCTCGACTCTCCTCGTCCAGCTGGACAGGCTCCGCGCGAACGCACCTCCTCCTCTTCGTCTGACGGCCCACCTCACCCGCGCGGACGCCGGCAGAGTCTTCTCCCGCTCACACTGCCGCCGCAGCCGCCCGGACCGCTGGCTCGCTGCGTCTCAGCCCACCGAATTGCACCTCGCTCCGACGGCGAGGCCTGGCAGCTCTTACCGGTACGGCGGCACAGGCTCTTTATCGCTTTCAAATCGACACCGACAGGCTGAGGAACAAGGAACAATCGCGGCTGGCCAAGCGATCCAGCGCGAGCGGCGAGCAGGAGTCGCCCATCGTTCTGTCAGCTTTTCCTCCTCGCTATCGTCTATCGCCACTCCCTCTCCCCTCTCTGAGCCGACTCTTGCTCTTCACTCCTTTCATCCACCTCACGCCGACTAGACGATGTCGACCCTCACCTCCGTCGACTCAAAGACAACCCTCTCGACGATGGACAAGAAACTCGAGGAAGGCCACGGACACACTGTCCCCGTCAATACGCTCGCGGCCATTGCTGAAGACGGCGAGCTCGACGAAGGAGCCAAGATCGTCGGCGAGGTCGCGCAACCTTTCACGCAGGAAGAGGACGACGCCGTCCGTCGCAAGCTCGACTTCCGCATCCTCCCAATCATCGCATTCGTCTACTTCTCGCAATTCCTCGACAAGCTCGCGCCTTCTTACGCATCCGTAATGGGTCTGCCCATCACTGGCGAAGGCTATTCGCTCGTCAACTCGGCCTTCTACATCGGTTTCTTTGTCGCCGAGATCCCTCAAGGCATTATCTCACAACGCTTTCCCCTGGCCCGCTAGTGCGCTGTTCTGCGCAATGTTGGTCTTACTAAGCGCTGATGTCCCTCCCCCTCAGCCTCGGCTGCAACATCGTCCTCTGGGCAACGTACGTCGACTGCCTTCGCGTCTTCCCGTCCATCTCGCTGACGATTGTCTCGTTCTATTGCGGCAGCGCACTCATCCTTCACGCCGCTTCAGGCAAATTCGCCCCCTTCTTCATCTTCAGGATCCTCCTTGGAGTTTTTGAAGCCTGCGTCGCCCCCATTCTCATCGCCCTCGTCGCCGCGTTCTACAGGAAGAGCGAACAGGCTCGTCGTATCGGCGCATACTACGCGATGAACGGCGTGACCTATATCGTTGGAGGCGCGATTGCATACGGGTAGGTCTGCACCTCCTCCCCTTCGACCGCTTTTGCACATCAAGCTGACATCCCCCTCGTCTACAGCGTCACTCGCTACCAGGGCGATTCTATCGCTCACTGGCGCATCGTGCGTAGCGACTCCTTCGTACCAGTCGACCTTCGCAGGCTGACCTCCTCCTTCCTCGCACAGATCTTCATCCTCTTCGGCGGCCTCGCCTTCGTCGCCGGAACCGTCGTCCTTCTCTTCCTCCCCAGCTCGCCCGCAACAGCTCGCTTCCTCAGCGAGCGCGAGAAGGTCGTCGCGCTCGAGCGCATCCGTTCCGGCCAGTCGGGCACGATCTCGCACGTCTGGAAGAAGGCGCAAGGCTTCGAGGCGCTCAAGGACATCAAGACGTGGCTGCTCTTCACGTGTATGATCGTTGTATCCGTCCCGAATGCTGCCATCACCTCATTCCAGTCGATCCTCGTCAAGTCGTTCGGGTTCGCCTCCTCCTCCTCTCGCTTGACGACTCCCGGCTAACTCCTCTCTCTCGTGCAGCTACACCTCGGCCGAGGCGCTCCTGATGAACATGCCCTGCGGCGCGATGCAGATCCTGACGACCCTCTCCGCGACGTACTGGGCCGACAAGCGCAAAGCTCGCATGTTCCCCTTCATCGCGACCCTGATCCCTTCCATCATCGGCTTCGCCCTCCTCGTCTCCTTCTCCGGCTCAACGGCCCACAACAAGGCGCACAAGGGTCCTCTCCTCGCGGGCATCATCCTCTCCCAGACTTTCATCACGTCCATCGCGCTCCTCTATTCCTGGTCGTCGTCCAACGTCGCTGGATCGTCGAAGCGCTGTGAGTGGGTGTCTACCCGTCCGTTCACGAGTGCGAGCTGACTCGTTCCTTCCTCACGCTTCAGCTGTCGTCAACGCCCTCATGCTCGTCGCCTTCAGCATGGGCAACGTCGCCGGCACCCAAGCATTCCAAGCGAAGGACGCACCCCGCTACCTCCCTGGTCCGTCTCTCCCTCTCGCTCCCACCTCTCTCTCCCGCTGACCCCTCCCTTCGCTCGCAGGCAAGACCGCCCTCCTCGTCCTTCTCTGCGCCCTAGTCCCCATCGCCCTCATCATGCACTTCTACACCCGCCTGCTCAACTCGCGCAAAGAGCGAGCCGTGCGGGAGTTGGTCGAGGTGAACGGGTGGTCGGACGAGGACTTGCAGCGGGAGAAGGACCGATGTGCGTTCCTGGACGCGACGGACTTGCAGAACCCGTTCTTTGTTTATACGTGCTGAGGTGGCGAGGGGGTGGCAGGAGTTGTTGGTTCTGGTTGTCGAGGTTGTGTGTAGTGCCGTCCGTCGTTCTGTATCGGTTAGATCAGTAGAACCACGACAGATTGGGTCGCGGGGATTGAGTGAGTAGCGAAAAGCCGTGCAGCCGCTGTTGAGAGTGCGACAGACAAGGAGGACCGCGAGCAGAGCGCGGTACTGACTGCGGGCGTTTCTCGCTTGACCGAGGATAACTTACACACAGGGACGGTCCAGCCGCGCCGCGCTTCTACCACACCTACGCTCGCTCCGCGCTGCCTCCTTTAAACGACCATCATCTCCACTTCTACCGCACAACCTCTCACGACGTTCTCCCAGAGCGGGTACATCGCGCATGCAACCACGACCAGCCTGTCTCCCTCCCTTATTCGGCGGACGAAAGCAGCTGCTGCGCGGTCGGGCGAGGAAGGGAGGTCTGAGAGCGTTAGAGAGTGAGTTGTGAAGGCGTAGTGGCCGTGGATGTTGGAGTGGAGGCGCAAGGTCGAGATCGTCTCGTACGGATGATCGGGCTGGGTCGCAGGATTGGCGGTCGGAGAAACGGAGTCGGGCAAGGGTGTAGAGGCGGACGACTGTTGATTGGAAGGCGCGGCGGACGTAGACCGCTCGTCTGGTGGTGATCGGCGCGCTCTGGGTCGTCGGATTTCGAGCTCGAACCAGGAAGAAGACGCTTCGCGCGTTCCTCGGTACTGGCTGAACGAGGTGAAACCTGTTTAGTGCGCACGAAGAATCCATCAGCTCTACCTCCCGCACCCAACAGCGTCGTCTTCACGCACCCTGGTCCCTCGAGACCGTCGTGACCCTGATCCGCCTCACCGCGTGCTCAGCGGCGCCAGGAAAAGCGGGAATGGGTGGGGTTTGGAGCAAGTCGATGTTCTGGCGGTGTCCGGCGGGTCCGGCCGACACGGTCACGTCGCCCTCCCAGCTCGAGACGAAGGACGGGTAGTATTCCCTGCAGAACGAGGAAGCAGCGGAGGAGGAGAAGTGGAAGTCAAGGCGGGAACCTCGATGAGCGAGCAGGAAGAGAGGAGACGGACGCAGCGTCGATGATCTGGACTGCAAGCTCGGGCGGGAGGTGCAAATCGTTCTGCAGCACGTCGAGCACCTCGAGGACGTCGTTGTAGGTGGGGCTGAGGCGGGAGGAGGGAGAGGAGGGGGAGGGGAAGCGGGATGCAAGCGACGAAGCGGCGCTGGTGGCAGTCTGTGCGGCAGTCTGAGCGATGCGAGAGGCCTGCCCGCCCATCTGAGCTGGTGTGAACAGCGAGACTGAACAAGAGGCTAGGGTCGCCCGTTGTAATCGGTTTCAATACAAACTCGAGTGTATTCAGTTTTGTATTGGTGAAGAGCGAGGAGGGCGCAGTTGGGCTTATCTCCCGCCACCTCGTCTGCGCGCCAAGGTCAGTCTGCGCGCCATCGTGCTCAGCTGCTCTCTGTACACGCCCGCATCCACCCACCGCCGCACCCGTCCGCGCCGCCTGAGCAACCCTCATCGCCTTCACCCGCCGACGAGCTTTTCGACCCGCCGACCTCGCCAATCTCGCTCGACTCGCCAGTGTACGCGTGTTGCTGGATGGGTCGGAATGCGCGGGAACAGACGATTGCGCGGTTGAGCGAGGCTCTTGGGAGGTGTAGGCAGGAGGAATGGCGAGATTGAGGGTCCGGCGGAGGAGGACATGAGGGACGGGTCATGCGCGCCCGTTTGGCGGCTCGTTGCTGGGTCCAGTCACCTCAGCTGGTACACTGGGAACTCATGCACGTCTGCTGGACGGGCGCGGCGGTTGTGGTGGAAATGTTGCGGTCCGCGCTCTCGTTGCAGGAAGACGGGGAAGGAATCAGGTTGGAGCTCTCGCTTCTCTGGGACGGTCGTGCTGACCTTTGCGTTCGTCGTGTCGCGTCTGCTTTGCTGCCGACTTGCAGGATCCGAGCAAGGTACATCTCGCGTCCCTCTCCTCGACACCCCTCTACCCCACCAATCTACCGACCCCATCTCGCCCTGCCCGCCTCTACCACTCGCACATTCCGCCACCCTCGTCGACTCGTCGCTCCTCACGGCCCCCTTCGAACTCGGCTGACCTCGCTCGTCGTTCCCCAGATGGTCAACGTTCCCAAGACCCGTCGCACGTACTGCAAGGGGAAGCAGTGCCGCAAGCACACCCCTCACAAGGTGACGCAGTACAAGACGGGCAAGGCCTCGCTCTTCGCCCAGGGAAAGCGCCGTTACGACCGAAAGCAGTCCGGTGCGCCCTTCGCTTCCTCGCTCTCCTCTCGCTTCCTCTTCCCCTGCCTCCTCATGGAGCCAGATGAATTCCCTCAACCTCCTACGAGCTTGCAGCTGACAGCCGCACCGTCGCGCAGGATACGGTGGCCAGACCAAGCCCGTCTTCCACAAGAAGGCCAAGACGACGAAGAAGGTCGTCCTCCGCCTCGAGTGCACGGTCTGCAAGTACAAGATGCAGGTGAGTACGCACGTTGGAGCTGCTCGGCGGACGCACGACGCAGAATCGGACGCTGTCAGGCGCTGACTTTGCATCTCCTCGTTCTTCAGATGGCCCTCAAGCGCACCAAGCACTTCGAGTTGGGAGGTGACAAGAAGCAGAAGGGCCAGGCGTACATCACTTTCCCATCCATTCTGGACGATTCTGACCGCTTACGGCTCGTTTCTCGTCGTCCGCAGCCTTGTCTTCTAAGCAGCTCGACGTCTGTAGCGCGGTTGCTGAATTGGGACCAGTCCATCGGGTTACACGGTATCCGAGAGACGTTCTGCACTCACTGGCTGCTTGCATAGCGCCCAGCGAGAGGAAAGCGCACCTTCGCCTGATGAGGACCACAAGCTCGACCTCCGTCCGACGACTTGCTCTCGCGCTTTGCATGCTCGTGCGCGGCTTGCGCAGCTTGGGACCACTCGCTACATACGCTAGACCCGCTCTGCACGCTCGCACGATGTCCGCAACGCCCTCTTCCGCCGACTCGTCCCTCCCGCCCAAACGACCTCTCTCGACTTCGCCTCCCCCGCCGACGCCGCCAGCAGCCGCGAGTGCAGCTGCCGCAGACCCAGCGACGAAGCGGGTCAAGCTGAGCGTCGAAGACCCGGTCGGCGTTCCGCCCGTGCTCGTCGAACAGCCTCTCCCTCCCATCCAGCCCTCCACTTCCGCTCGTCCTCCCGCTTCGAAGAGGGCCGATGCAGGCTCAAAAGCTCGCAAACCTCGGCAGCGGAAGACGAAGGCGCCCAAGCCGGGCGGAGTGGAGGAAGCGGGCGCATTCGATGTGATCGAGTTGCTTGGGAAAGCGCGGGTCGAGGAGATGAAGCGGCTCGAGGAGGAGGAGGGCAGAGATTGGAGGCTTGAGGCAGAGAAGGAGTGGGGGAAGGACAAGGACGGGAAGGACGTCGAGGTGCGCATCGTCGGGATGAACGACCGCTCTCGCTTTGCTTCCTCCAGTCGCCTTATCGCTTTCGTCGACCGCTAAGCGCAGCACAGTGCGTCCGAAGGACAACGCTAAGTCTCCCAACTCTCGCTTGAGCCTCGTTATTCGTGTCCATGCTCTTCAACCGTCATTTTCCCCTTGCTTCGTCCCTTCTTCACATCCGCCTCGACGCATGTGATCTGCTAGCCTTCGAGCTCTCTCGGTTGTCCTAGATACTCAGAGGGTCTGGCGGTTCCAACGACAGTCCTTGCATCCAGCGTTTCAGCCCTCGCCCAACTCACCGTCGCCGCCTCGCGAGCTTTGCGCCCTGCTGCAGCCTCCGCAGATCCCGCAAGGTTCGCTTGGGGGCTCTGGCAATGACTCATCCTCGTCGTCTCCTCCTCTGTTCCCCTCAACGTCCGCCCCTTCTCTCCGCCGCCAGACAACTACGTATGCAGAACCAGCCGCTTGATCCACACTCGCGGCCAGTTGGCGGACTGCGACTCTCCAAGTGGAAGAGCATCGACGATGACATCTCCCTTGCACTCCCCGGCAGCGACATCCCAACCTCGACTCGCCTCGCCAGCGGTTCACTCCCCCTCACCGGCGAGCTCGTCCATTTACGCTTCCATCGTTGTAACCGCACCGCGACTGTCACACATCCTCGGTGACCACGAATGAGACGCGCAGTCTCGCTCTTGATTTGGAGACGGCACCGTTGCGACTGAAAGCAGTCCGGTGCGTCCGCCGATTCCTCTCCTTCCGCTTCCTCCACCACTTCCTCCGCCTCGCCTGGAGCGGGATGAAGTCTCTCTACTTGCTACGAGCTCGCATTTGACGCCCGCCTCGTCACGCAAGACACGGTGGCCAGACCAAGCCAGTCTTCCACAAGAAGGCCAAGACGACGAAGAAGGTCGTCCTCCGCCTCGAGTGCACGGTCTGCAAGTACAAGATGCAGGTGAGTACGCACGTTGGAGCTGCTCGGCGGACGCACGACGCAGAATCGGACGCTGTCAGGCGCTGACTTTGCATCTCCTCGTTCTTCAGATGGCCCTCAAGCGCACCAAGCACTTCGAGTTGGGAGGTGACAAGAAGCAGAAGGGCCAGGCGTACATCACTTTCCC